>NC_081517.1:12669623-12719623 GCF_030273125.1 Centropristis striata
TCTATTTAGCATCTTCGGCAGTTTAGCCTCGGCCAAAAGGTAAGATTTGAAGCAACTTTTTTTCCTTAGTTAAGCAAAGGTTGGTGGTTGCATTAATTTTACAGAATTTGCAGCAGTCACACTTTTTTACAAATTTAACAGGCCAGTGTGCAACCTGGTCGGTACGAACTACATCTGAAACTCCGACACAAACTCTCTTGGGCAGTGTTGGAGGAGCTGAGGCGTCGAGTGATGGGTGGCCTCTTTGTGCCTGCCAGAGAATGAGGCTAGTGCAACCTCTGGAAGCTCCTTTGTTTCATTGGCTTTGGGACACTATATATATCCTTTATTTAACCTGGTAAAAGTCTCGTTGAGATTTAAAAAAAAAAAAAAAAAAAGAGAGACCTGGCCAAGAAAAGCAGCATAAAAAGAGACAAGTTACAACATTTAAACACAATTATCATAACAATTAAATACCAATACAGCCATCACAACAACACCAGGTCATTTACAGTCATGGTGGTAGATCAACCAGCATTAACAAGGCCTAACATGATGGTTTGTCAGAACAGGTAGAGGTACCGCCTCCGTGACCTCATGTGGTACTTGGATTTTGTAACAAATGCATCACGGAGGTCTACCCCACCCATGAAAGTGTTGTACTTCTTTAAAATGTGCGGCCAGTTGACCTCCACTAACGCCTTGTCTGATTTACTCCAGCGTTTAGCTTTGTTCTGAGGCTCAACTGCACAGGAGGAGATCAGGCTAATATATAGGATTATTTTTGGTTTATTTTTAGTCAAATGTACTTTAAATTGAACAGCAGAGCATATATTAATTCAAAAATAATTGAAAAATTGAAAATAATTGAGTGGCCTATTACCATTTTTGATATTGTGACAAATACGTCCCATCAGGTTTTCCATGACGATTTTTAGGTTCAAAGCCTGATGTGATGTATACGTCACAGCGATATTTTTGTAACTTGTTTTATATTAAATTGTTCAGGAAATTTGTTCAGAACAGGTTACATGCAATAAAGGACACCTTTTTAATGGATTAGAATTGTTAAATGGGTTTTAACTTAGTCAAGTAACAAAAAATAAGCTGTTTGAAATTAGCTACTTTTTTAGATTTCTGTGTCCAGTCACACCCACATTTTGGAGAAGTCACTTCTTCTCACAGTCACATGACCACCACACCAGGGTGTTGAGTATGTGTCACTTAGGGATTTAATGAGTTTAGGTCAAGGTCAAGCCTAAAGCTGAATATGGGAGATTATAGAACATTTAAATTGTTTGTTACACCCGTGTCACTGTGGGTTCTTATGGGTTTTTTGACAGGATCTGGTTAGTGCAAACGGTTTATTTTAAATGACACATGTAGAATAAAGACATTCTGACACAAATATCAACATATAAACACAAGGTTTGGTCACACCTATGATACATTCAAGGACCGTCAGAAAGTTCAAAATCTGACGATAATGCCTGTTTTTACAGTTTCTCTCTACGATAAACGCTGGATTTTTAGCAAAGTGATGGCATGGCTGCTCAGGAGGACACAAATATCTATTCATTTAGAATCATTTCTGGGACGATATATCAGTTAGAAGAAATAGTTACAGACAGTGATGTCATTTTTATACTTTTGTTAGAAGATCACGTCACATGTTGGATGAAACCGATAATAAAAACTGAACCGATGATAAACAATAAAACTTTAATTGGTAAAACACTCAAATCATTTAAAGTGCTTTAAAGATCAAGAAAAAAAACATGTTACAGACAGAAAAGTGAATCCTTCTCATGATCAAAAATGAGAAATAAATATGAGAATAACGAATATTTTTAAAAAGGAGCAGTCTGTCATTTTGGAAACCCCTTTATCTGTCTGGTGTGTGGTTAGCCTAGCTTAGCACAAAGACTGTAAGCAAAGGGAAACTGCTAGCCTGAAGTTAAACAGATATTCACACAAGCTACCTCCTACATCGAGTCATTTTTTATAAAAAGCAGATCCATTCACGTGGAAACAGGGACTTTGTATATGAAATTACACAAATTAAGAGCCAAAGCTGCATTTTAAACATCAAGTGTCTTCAGTTTGCAGCTGATAAATCAGGAATATTTAAGGAATCCTGCACACAATCATTTCCCCTTCAACAAAAATGTGTTTTACAGCCGTCGTAATGTAATCTGGCATTAAAAGAAACAAGTCAACATTGAAAATGTGGAATTACTTTGCTCCTTTTCCATGAGTGAGGTGAGAAGTTCTGTATCACTGTCGTGTCTCTGTGTTAAAGAGACAGTTCAGATTTATTAAAGTGTGTTGATTGAGTTAAATAATGTGCTGCTTTAGTTGAGGGAAGCACATAAACATATTTTAGGCACTTATTTAGAATATTCTTGCAGCTCTACTGTACTTCAGACAGCCCTGAAGCCGTTATCTGTGCTTTCATTAAACCCACCAGACTCCATTGACAAAAACACTAATTTAACCTTGCAGAAGAGAACAGTTTCTGGTCTACCTCTGCCTACATCTGTCAGTTTGTTTGTGTTACTGTGTGACTTTGGTGAATCAGAACTGAAGTTTTAAAACACCGAAGTCACACAATAACACAAACAAACCAACCGATCGATGCAGCAGAAGACAAGCCACTGCAGTGTTTCTGTGAGTGAAAGTTACTGGTTTTGTCAAGGGAGTCTGGTGGGTTTGTTCCCCGTCAGAAAGAACTGACAGCAACGTAAAGATGGGAAAATACTCTTAATATAGCGAACAGTGAAACTGATTCACAGAGTGCTTATCTCACTCTCTGAAAACAAATAAGCATCTTTCCAGAACATTGAACTTTAAAAGGAATCATTACAAACAAAGACCAAATTACAGCACATGTACGGTTTAATTAATTATTCTTAATTAATTTAAGAGCATTAATCTGTAGAAGAAATGTTGATGGATCTGATCAGATTCAGATGTTCTGTGCGGCCTGCAGTCTCTGTCGTCTCCTCTCCATCGCCTGCTGCTTCTTCTGCTCGATCTCTGCTGCCGAACATTTACCCCCCGCTGCAGGAACACACGAGTCACACATGAGTCACATACACACACGAGTCACACATGAGTCACATACACACACACACACACACATGAGTCACATACACACACACGAGTCACATACACACACACGAGTCACATACACACACACATGAGTCACATACACACACACACACACACACAAGTCATACACACACACACACACACACACACACACACACACAAGTCACACACACACACAAGTCATACACACACACACACACACACACACACACACACACACAAACACACAAGTGTCTCACTCACACACACACACACACACACGGGGGGTGTGTTCAGGGCTGCTACCTCACAGTATTAAACATGATCAAATAAAGAATCTCTGCAAACATGTGACAGCTGCTATCAAATGGACTCATATTTAATAGGATGCTTGCAAACAATCTGCTGAACAATTCAGTAAACCAAAAGTTAGGATGCTATTGGGCGAACACAGGACTGTACAGAGGTGTTACAGGTGTTTTTCAGCTGTTTTCTCTAATGATTTTAGTTTGGATGTTAAACTATAAATCTGGTTCAAATATACAGTTATATGTATGTATGTATGTATGTATATATATACATACACACATTTTTTAACAAATAATTCACTGTAACATTCAAGACCATTACGAAAATGTAAAAAAAAAAAAATAATAATAATAATAATATATATCTCAAATATCTCATTATAATACTTTACAGATTTAAACTTTTATTTTATGGTTAATATTTGAAATAAAAGAAATTAAAATTCTTATGCCATTTGCACTTCATGTTGAAAAAAATCGAGCTGCAGGTTTGATGCTCAAAATCAAACCTGCAGCTCTTCATCTAACCAGCCGCTGCTTCTTGTGTCATTCTTTACTTACTATTATAAACCATTACGCCACAAAAAAAAAATTGAGATCGGATGTGGCGTCAAAGAAGTTTTATCACAGAATAAAGTCAGCAGTTAATACTAACCTCAGTGGGTTGTGACGTCGGTGAACATTTTGTTTTGGTTTTTTAAATAGCTAAAAGATATGATTGTTTAAATATCTTACTGACAATCATGACACACAATAACTTTCAGCAGGAGCAACAACTTTATCATTATTAAATTATAATTATTACTAGGTTACAACTAGGACGTTTGTCTGTGGAGAGGGTTGATTTCTATTTTTTTTGGCTCAAAGTCAAATCATGAGATCGTGTTTTTAAAAATCTCACTGATTTTACGAGAATTTGTGTGTAAATTAATCCGACAACAAAGTCACAAATGAGTTTCTTACTTATTTTTAACGAATTTATTGTGATTCCTTGTTTTACATATTTTTGAAAATTTATGTTACTATTTTTTTTAGTTTAATTATATTTAAAGATTGTGATTGAGATTTTTCCCAGGCTGTGAAAGTGCACTGATAATAAAAAACATGATAACATGGTTATTTATTATTTGGATATATTTTTTAATTTGTACATACAGTGGGTACAGAAATTATTCAGACCTTACATTTTTCACTCTTTGTTTAATTCCATTTGCTAATTATTTAAGTTTTTTTTTTTCTCATTAATGTACACTCAGCACCCCATCTTGACAGAAAAAAACAGAAATGTAGAAATTTTTGCAAATTTATTTAAAAAGAAAAACTGAAATATCTGGTCATAAATATTCAGACCCTTTGCTCAGTATTGAGAAGAAGCACCCTTTTGAGCTAGTACAGCCATGAGTCTTCTTGGAAATGATGCAAGTTTTTCACACCTGGAACGTGGTGAACGTTGGTGGACAGACATTTTCAGGTCTCTCCAGAGATGCTCAATTGGGTTTAGGTCAGGGCTCTGGCTGGGCCATCCAAGAATGGTCACAGAGTTGTTGCGAAGCCACTCCTTTGTTATTTCAGCTGTGTGCTTAGGGTCATTGTCTCGTTGGAAGATGAACCTCCGGCCCAGTCTGACGTCCTGAGCACACAGAAAAGGTTTTCTTCCAGGATATCTCTGTACTTGGCCGCATTCATCTTTCCTTCAATTGCAACCAGTCGTCTTGTCCCTGCAGCTGAAAAACACCCCATAGCATGATGCTGCCACCACCATGCCTCACTGTTGGGATTGCATTGGGCAGGTGATGAGCAGTGCCTGGTTTTCTCCACACATACGGCTTAGAATTAAGGCCAAAAAGTTCAATCTTGGTCTCATCAGACCAGAGAATCTTATTTCTCATAGTCTGGGAGTCCTTTTTTGGCAAACTCTATGCAGGCTTTCATACGTCTTGCACTAAGAGGCCTCCATCGGGCAACTCTGCCATAAAGCCTTGATTGGTGGAGGGCTGCAGTGATCTCCCCACTGGATCTCTGGAGCTCAGCCACAGTGATCTTTGGGTTCTTCTTTACCTCTCTCACCAAGGCTCTTCTCCCACAATTGCTCAGTCTGGCTGGACGGCCAGGTCTAGGAAGAGTTCTGGTCGTCCCAAACTTCTTCCATTGAAGGATTATGGAGACCACTGTGCTCTCAGGAACCTTGAGTGCTGCAGAAATTCTTTTGTAACCTTGGTCAGATCTGTGCCTTGCCACAATTCTGTCTCTGAGCTCTTCGGGCAGTTCCTTCGACCTCATGATTCTCATTTGCTCTGACATGCACTGTGAGCTGTAAGGTCTTATAGGCCGCGTTCAGACTGCAGGCGAATCTGATTCAAATCAGATTCCTACTCAAATCCGAACAACGAACAACAACAACAAACATGATGGAGGCAGGTCACCTCAGTATATTGGCCTTATCACTGTCCAGTAGAGGTGCAGAACATCTCACGCACCAGGGGAGAAACCGGGCGGATGGACACCCCGTCGGGCCCGTATTAGTCGGGCGCGGCTGCCGGTCGACACCTCGTCTCTGCGCTGCCGGCTCTACGCGTGCCGCATAGAGTGACGTCAAAACCGATCTGAGTGTTTGGAGCGGTACAGACTGAGACGCATCTGTCCAAATACGATCTGAAACTACCTCCCAAAGGTGGCTTCGATCCGGTTTGCAAAAATCGGATTTCATGTGATTTGTGACTGTTCAGACTTCAAAAGAGCCATCCAGTTCCATTCTGGATGGGCTAAAAATCGGATTTTGGCTGGCAGTCTGAACGAGGCCATATAGACAGGTGTGTGCCTCTCCTAATCAGTTTAATTAAACACAGCAGGACTCCAATGAAGGAGTAGAACTATCTCAAGGAGCATCAGAAGAAATGGACAGCACTTGAGTTAAATATATGAGTGTCACAGCAAGGGGTCTGAATACTTATGACCATGATATTTCAGTTTTTCTTTTAATAAATTTGCAAAAATTTCTACATTTCTGTTTTTTACTGTCAAGATGGGGTGCTGAGTGTACACCAATGAGAAAAAAATGAAATTAAATGATTTTAGCAAATGGCTGTAATGAAACAAAGAGTGAAAAATTAAAGGGGGTCTGATATATGTTTCTCAAAATGTTTACATTTATTGTTTAACATTTATACATATTTTTTTATTATTAGTTTTTCTGTTTAATGAAATTTTTTTAAATCAATTAATGCATATTAATCCCTATACTGAACAAAATAATCATGATTGTGATTTCTTCAATGTGATATTATTTATTTTTATATTTATTATTTGTATATATTTTATATCTGAATATATATATATTTTTATATTTATCTTTTCTTTTTTTACATTTATTCTTTCACATATATTTTTTTATTATTAGTTTTTTTAGTTTATTTATATATATTTTTATTAAATTAATGCCTATTATTCCCAATATTGACCAAAATAATACTGATTATAATTTGTGCCATGTGCTGTGCTCTTACCTTTGCTGGTTACCATGGAGACGGGGATGTTTGGTTTCTTGAAGGTGAACTGCGGCGCCGGCTGGGCGCGGCTGCTCGCCTGCACACCTGCTGAACTGTTTATCGCTGGTCTGAAAGAATCCGTCACTGTTTTCATCTGACCAGCTCCGTTAAAGCTGAAGCCTCCAGCCAGCGAGCTGCCGGCGGGGCGTCCTGGAGCGCCGGGCGGAGCGGCTGGAGTCTGTTTCTTGGGGAGGAACGGCTGCTGATTGGCCGCCGGCTGCTGGTTCCTGTTGGCCGGCTGCAGAGCTGCTCGCTGGTTGGACACAGGAAGAGTCTGTCTGCTGGAAACGTTCTGCACGTTTCTGATCTGGTTCTCCACGTCGTCACACATTTCACACAAGAGGTCGTCGTCAGCGGGGTCGTCCCAGACCGGGTCGGACAGGAAGAACGCCGACAGGTCCTCGTCCTGCAGGTCGGAGGCTGCCGGCGCAGAAACGACCGGGTCGCTCTGAGCTGATTTTGTAGCAGCCATGTTGTATTTTGCAGAAGAAGTTCTTTGCTGAAACTGTGAATCTAACTTCACCGTGTTGGTCTGCCACGATCGACACGCTGACACGCCGTTACCGGGTGGAAACCTGCTCCGCTGGGTGTCTTTCTCTGCTGTTTTTGAGCTGTAATCCACCTTCGAGTGCGCCCATGTGTCCGTCTGGACTCTTTTGAAAGAGAAGTTAGGATTAGACTCCAGTTTGAACGTGCTTCTTTGTCTCAAATTGTCCTTTTCCACTTTAGGAGCAGCCGATTGGGCTGAAACATGAGCTGGACTCTCTTTTTGGTGTTTTGTTTGGCTGGCTGGTTTCTGGGTGGAGCAGTGAGTCGGAGCTGTGAAGTTCTGAGGGTTTTGTGTCATCTCCAGCACCAGAGAGTCATTCAGCAGGTCATCGTTGTCCCAGTCGTCCTCAAACTCGTCTCGTCCAGAAGCAGCTTTAGTGTTCGTCGTGTGAGCGTGAGAGGAGGCCGACGGTTTCCCAGAAGACGCTCCGGGACCGGGTTTCACTTGTGACGTCGTCTGACTTAAATTTCCACTTAGATGCTGAGTTGGCCCGTCGAAAAGGAAATCCAAATCGTCGTCCATGAGCTGATCGAGGTGGAGCTGAATGTCCGTCCCAGCCGGCGGCTCACAGTTCTCAGGAGGCGAAGGTGAAAAGTGGCTTTGCTCGCCGTTCTCAAAGTCCAGGATGTCCCCGGACAGAAGCTCCAGACTCTGCTGCTGTAGCTCCTCCACCTCTTCTTCATCCTGACGAAACATGTTGAAATCGAACTGTTTGGCCAGCTTCAGCAGGTCGTCCACGCCGTTCGGCCTGCGACGAGCAAAACGATTACGTTTACTGTGACGACACACAAATGAGCTGACTCTGTATGAAAGCCACACATCAAACTTCAACACAAGGAACACCCTGAAGTTATTCAAACATTCATAAGAGGCTGTTAAATCCGCCACTTTTTAACCCTCTGAACCCAAGAAAGGTGTTCTTCTTAAAAAAAATTGCCAAAGATCCACAGTTTTATCATAGAAAGAAACTGTAAGAACAGGCGTTATTGTCAGTCTGAACTTTCCGACGGTCCTTGAACGGATCATCAGTTTACTAAAGTTTACGTTATAAAAAGTGACCAAAATTCGTGTTAAAATGTTGATATTTGTGTCAGAATCTCTTTATTCTACATGTGTCATTTAAAATAAAGTGTTTGCACTAACCAGATCCTGTTAAAAACATTAAATTCTGCTCCTCAGAGACACTGTGAAGACATGATTGATTCTGCTGAGACCAACGGTCACGTTTACTTTACATTTACTGAAAATCTGTTTACACAGAGCAGAGAGGTGAGGACAGGAGAAAACTGCTTTTGCTCATTTTGTGTCTTTTTTGATACATTTACATCCTTTTTAAAGTATTTTGTTTTTTTGGTCTTTTTTTAATATTTTTTGTTATTTCGTGTCTTTTTAGTCATTTTACGTCTTTTTTGTAATTAAAAAAATATATGTTTACATCTTTTTTTTGCTTATTTTATAACTTTTTGTCAATTTTGTGTCTTTGTTAATTTTGTCTTTTTTTTTTACAATATTCGTGACACTAAACAGTGTTTATATATAAATTCCATTTTATTCACTTAAATTTTCTTCTGATTTCTTTCATTCTGCACTAAGACATGTTTGTGTTGTTCCGATTGTGCTGATTCCATAAAGCGGCAGGACTTATAGATTTATAGAGATTTATATGTTGCAGTGAAATACAAGGACACAGAGAGGAGAATGTAGAAAGAGCAAAAAACTCCCTGAAAAGACTCGTTGGGGTTCAGAGGGTTAACAGATACAACTCATTTGTATGATTTTATGCATGCAATCATAAAAAATTATGTCGTGAGCATCTTGGCCAAATATTTGTAATTAATGATATTAGCCTGATATATAAATAAACATATATATATATAAGCTCTTAAAAGGCTACAAAAACAGACTTGAATTGCATTACCTTATACTTTGTTAAGAAACTAATATTTCAGACACATTGTTTAAACAATTTTCTACACAAATATACACCAAGGCTTCATCAAAATCTAGAAGACTCCAATATCTTACCGACCCTTTTAATGAGAGGATGAAGATTAAAAAAAGCTTTTGTTGCTTTTCCTGAACTCACCTCGGGGATTTTTTCTTGGGTTTGGGAACTTGAACATCTGGCGTGCAGGGAATGGCGGCGCTGTCTCCGATCCACTGCTGCAGCGTCGGCTCTGCCACCTTCGGCCTGCCATGCTGCACAAAGAACCCAACAGGAACATGAATTAATACTGTTTATTGGCTCTGCGTTGGCTGACCTGAGCTGTGATTCAGAGCACAATAATCAACAGTGAAAACCCCAATAATCCTTTACAAAGTGTGCCCAATAAAGTACACTTTTTGGGGACTATATTTACTCCCACAGACTGTGTTACCTTCGGAGCGATCCTGCTAACGATCTCCGAGATGTTCACAACTCCGGCAGGCTGTTTCTTTCCTCTTTTACCTTCAAATAAAAACAAGATGCAGCTCAAAAATCAGCTTGTTTTGTCCAAAAAGTACCCACCAACTATAATTATTCCAAATATATGAAGTTTACAATGATAGAAAACAAAGAAAAAGGGTCTAGAAACATAAATGATTTGCCTTTTTGTTTCTTAAAAGACTCCAGCAGTTAATCAGGGATCAAAATCAAGTTGTGGTTTAATTTTCTGTTGATTGGCCAATGCATTAACTATCTCGTTAATGCAGCAGTAACTACGATCATGAACTGTATTAGGACACTTTAAGTGAGAAGTTTACCGAGTCTGTTGGGCGAAGGAGAGGTGGCGTCCCAGATGATGTCCTGCTGAAAGTCGGAGTCGTTGTGCGGAGACTCTCCACTGAAACCATCGCTGACTCTGGATCTCGGGATCCTGGTCGGGGTCTTAAAATCTGCAGGAGAAGAAACATAAACAACTGATTCAGAAACAACCACATTCACTGCTGAGACACACTGACATGCATCATAATATACATCCAATAATAAAAGACACAAACTGTTGTTAACTTTGATTTCACTGGGGAAACTTTGCCAGAAAAATATAATGTGCTGATGTCGGCTGTGATGTGTGTAAATAAAGTAATTATTCAGCTGTAGCAACTTCTTGGGCATTATGTTTAGTCATAACAATGGTCCAAAATAGTGTAAAATTAGGGCTGGTCCATATATCGATATAAAAAATATATTGATATATTTTTAAATGGGATATGGACACAATGTGTCATATTAGACCACATTGCATCAATCAATATAATTCAATTTTATTTTATTTCTTTATATATAAATATACAAAAATATAAGTTTGTCATATTTAATTCTTTAGTAATGTTCGTTATTCTTTTCTCATATGAATATATTCACTTCAGAAAAAGATTGGCCTATTTAATTTCATAGGCTATTTTTATTTAAGATTTTTTTTATTTAAATGTGCACTTTATGGAGCTTTGATAAAAAAAAAAGGTTCCCCTGTTACAATATTTATGTTCACTTAAATAAACAGTTTTAATAAAACTACTTGTGACATGTCATATTTGGCTTTGACTGAACATTTGCTCTCACTTTGTGATAAAAATATCAGGATATATATCGATATTCAGCCTAAATAAATCGGAATATGACTTTTGGTCCATATCGCCCAGCCCTATGTAAAATTGAATAGTTTGAGTGAAAACCTTCCACCTCATGGTTCCTCAGTGCCCTGCCATGTTAATTCAGTGATAGTTTGTGTAGTGTGTGTGCGTGGGGGGTTATATTCTGTACAGCACTTTGTGTTGCATGTATTGTATGAAAAGTGCTTTATAAATAAAGTTTGACTTGATTTGAAAAGATAACAAACCCCTCTCACAAACCAGTGAATTACCTGTATTTTATGTAATTATATTAACATATAAAATCTACAAATATTATACATTTATAGTTGTTGGGATCTTTAGGTGAATTTGGCATTCATATAATCCACCAATAATCCTATTCCTGTAAGTGTAACTCATGATTTCATAATAATTTTCCAATGCCATGAGAAGCATGTTTTGATTGAGGTCAACGCCGGAAAAAGAGGCAAACAATCTATGGATTAAACATTTTAGAGTCATAAATGAAATTTGGGAGTTGGTTTTAAGCCGAATTAAAGAACTGTGATTTGTAAAAAATATATATATTTAGTGATTTTGATTGATGCAGTTTACCGCTTGTTTTCCTTAAAATTGAGAGATATTTCAACGTAATTTGGTACACAGTTTCCACAAAGCAGAGCGGGACGTTATTGGGGCTAGTAGCCGCCACAGAGGCCGACGGAGGTGGGCAGCGACTTCACCCACCTCCGGTAAAAGTACCGGAGCAGAAACTGGGTGACTGACCGGGCTGCTGGCTCTTCGGAGAGTCGAGCTCCGCCGCTGTTTGTGTCTGCTGAGTCCGCCTGAAGCTTCGCCTCAGCCGGTTCGGTTTTGACGGGGCCGCCTGGTGCTGCAGCGGATCGGCCGGAGGGTCTGACCCCCCGCGGCCCCGGTTCATAGTTACCGGGCGACCTGTTGGCGGTTCACCGGTCGACGATTTGCCGTTAAAGCCGACCTGCACGTTGTTATTTACAGTTTATTTTGTTGTGAAGTCGGTCTGTCGGCGGAGCTTTCAAACGTCCCGCCATGTTGTCTTTCCCAGAATTCCTTTCGAGGGCACGTTCAAAAGCAACAGAGCTGCTCGGAAATTACGCAGACAGAGTTACGTCGTATGAAAGAGGAAAAATATCATTAGTAGAAATAAATAGAAAAAATAAATTAATTCATACATTTAGAAAGAAATATATATATTAATACAAAAAATAAAGTAAAATTCTATATATATTTTTTACATTAAAAAAATATTTATTAACGCATTTCTGCATTTATTTATTTACTTGTTGTTAGTTGTTTTTAGTTTATTTCCACATTTATTTGTATATTTTCACATGTATTCATTTATTTATAAATCTATTCATTCCAACATTTATTAAATAATAATAATTAATTAATTAATTAATTAATTGCTATTTAGATTCTTTTCTTTTTTTATTTTATTAAATAGTCCACATGTTGGGGATTTTTATGAGTTTATTTTTTAATTTAAAAGTAAAAAAAAAAGTGTAAAAGTTTTTAAAAAAATGATATATATATAAACGCATGGTGTGTGAAACACCGTCATGGACATCTGGACTGTAGGCAATAAAATCCTATCACCTACTGTGATGGAAGAAGGACTGATATGAAAACATCCAAAACTATTACCATCAAAATACAATAAAAGTACCAAAAGTAAAAGTATGCACTATGCAGAATGGCCAATTTCAAAATAATGTTTATTAGTGCATTACAATTATTGTTGCATTAATGTTTTCATCACTTTAATATTGCAGCTGGTGAAGGTGGAGCAAATTTTACTTACCACATTTATGAGGCAGACTTGTATTTTTAGGCTTTATAAATAAGATTAATTGACTTGACACACCAGTGTGTGTGTGTGTGTGTGTGTGTGTGTGTGTGTGTGTGTGTGTGTGTGTGTGTGTGTGCACGCGCGCCTGCATGTGTGTGCGCAGCAGGAACACATCTATGAACAGGACTGAAATGTTGAGGAGGAGTTTTTGTTGTAATGATCCATTACAATCATCAGGACTGAACATCAGAGATGCAGAGCAGCAGTAAATCTCCATTAATCTCAGAGACATTAGACACCAGACAAAATGCAGCTGCAGGCCGAGTCCATCCAGCAGCAGCAGCAGCAGCAGCAGCGGGGTTTGTTTGTGAAGCTGTCAGCAGCAGCTCTCCTCCTCCTCCAGAGTTTCCCCAGAGGAAGGATTAGCGCGTCACATCCCGCTGGGCCAACAGTATATACACACTGTGATGAGAGCACACTGATGCTGCTGCTGCTGAAAACAAGCTCGTTTCAAAAATAGATGAATGGAAAAACAACAAGTGACTGATTCACAGAGTTACAGCAGATGGTGGTGGAGGAAACTAAGTCCCCCAAATGTTTTCTTCATTTGCTTCCTAACTTTCCTTTCTTTCGAAGATAATAAAAACATAAATCAAATCAAATCAAATCAAATCAATTTTATTTATATAGCCCAAAATCACAAATCACAGATTTGCCTCAAAGGGCTTCACAGACTGTACATGGTACGACACCCTCTGTACTTAGACCCTCACATCGGCCAGGGAAAAACTCCTTTAAAAAACCCTTTTAGCAGGGGAAAAAAGAAGAAGAAACCTCAGGGAGAGCGACAGAGGAGGGATCCATCTCCCAGGACGGACAGACGTGCAATAGATGTCGTTGTACAGGGCAGATCAACAGAGTAGAATAGGGTAGATGGAGGTTGGGGGGGGGATAGAGGGAGAGAGGGAGAGAGAGACAGAGAGGAGCAGGAGTTCTGGGAGGGGCACAGCAGCAGGTGATGAAGCGCCACCATTGGCCAGTAGTGATGGTGAGTGTAGAGTGGACCAGGAGAGGAGCATTCCCATCTGGGGCCGAACCAGATCCACGGCAGTGAGACCAGCAGGAGTGATGGAGCAGGACCACAGCTCCACACCCTGTGAAGAGAGAGCAGAGAAAAGTACGAGTAGTCTGGGAAAATAAAAGCTTGTGTCATGTATTATTGGGACATCAGAGAGAGAGAAAGAGGGCCCCGGTGTATCGTGTCCCCCGACACATTGGGCCTATAGCGGCATAACTAGGGGCTGGTCCAAGGCAGGCCTCGGCCAGCCCTAACTATAGGCTTTGTCAAATAGGAAAGTTTTAGGTTTACTCTTGAATAAAGAGAGGGTGTCTGCCTCTCGTACTGAGACTGGGTGATGATTCCACAAGAGAGGAGCTTGATAAATGTATTACAAACAAAGTCATTAGTCGTGTTTTCATAATAATCTCGCGCATTATCAAGATTCTCATGAGAAAAGCTTGATGGAAACACCAAAATTCAATAAAATTTAAAAGTTGTTTCCTATTAGAAGTGGAATTGTATTCCTGAAGACTCCTCTCCATTTTCTCTCTTTTTGTTGCTGTTTTCTCTCTTCTTCTTCTTCTTCTTCTTCTTCTTCTGTTTACTGATGGGTTAGCCTACAGCACCACATCACACTGCCACCTGCTGGATAAAGTATGTTACTGCAGTTTTGTTTATTCGCTCTAAACCAGCCGATGGAAACTCGCTAATGCACATTTTTTTTGAATGCCACATTTCAAAATTTCGCTTCGACTTTAATGGAAACATGACGAGTGAAACTTTGGATTTTTTTAAACATGCCTATTACGTAGTATGCATGAGAGTTGGATGCTATCTTTGACAGTCAAAGTGTTTGTATTCCTTCAGTCTAAAATCTAGAACAGAGAGAAGAATCTCTCTGCTAATCCAACAACATGTCCACTAATAAATCCCTGTTCACCCAGAAATGTATGTGTATTCCTAGTCTTACTCAAGAAGCATTGGCCCTTTTGTTAAGTAAAGTAAAGTAAAGTTAAATCTGTCAAACTTTTCAATAAAGCCTTCAATATTCTTGAAATTAAAGTGTTCAGTTGAAGTCTAAGAGCTCAAAATCAATGCTGGAGCCCTTTATTTTTGTTCAGTCTTTTCTTGCCAACATGGCGGTGTACACAAACAGTGATATATATATTCTATCATTTGTAAAATGCCCACTTTGTTTGCATGCCGCTTTGGATCGTAAGATGTTATTATTAATCCTGGAGAAGTTATTCACGCATGGGTCCGTTGTTAATGTGTTTGTGAGAGCGAATCAACTCCTTCCACCCAGTTTGAATGTTGGATGATTGAATCAAGGTTTATCAGTATGGGCGAGAAGGGGCCTGCTCTACCTGCTGATGGATCAGTAGACTGTTATAAGTCCATTGAATGTGCTGCTATATTAATGTGTTTTATTGGTGGCGCCCTCTACTGGCCGTGTGGTGAATGATGCCAAGGCAGAAGTGATGTTACAGAGTGTGTAAAAGGAGGAAGAGAGGAAAAAGGAGCATAAAGTAGGAAAAGTTGATCTTAGGGTGTGTGAAAACAAAAGTCGATAATTCAAGTCATTTGTTTCAGCAGAATCAATCATGTCTTCACAGTGTCTCTGAGGAGCAGAATTTAATGTTTTTAACAGGATCTGTTTTGTGCAAACGCTTTATTTTAAATGACTTATGTAGAATAAAAAGATTCTGAAAGAAATATCAACATTGTAATGTTCGTTTTGGTCACTTTTTCCAATGGAAACTTTGTAACCGATGATCCGTTCAAGGACCATTGAAAAGTTCAAACCCAGAAGATTGTACCTGATTTTACAGTTTCTGACTACGATAAACGGTGGATGTTTGATGATCTATTAAAGAAAACATGCGTTTCAAATTAAAACATAATCCAAGAGAAGTTTCCTAACCTAACTGGCGATGCAGCGCTGTGTTTGGGTAAATCTCTCGATCTCTGCGTAAAGGAAAGTTTGTGTGACAGACAGCAGCTGATGAAACATGTAGAATACAGTGATTCTGACAGAAATATCAACATTGTAAGCTAAGTTTTGGTTACAGAGACTTTCATCACCAATGATCTCTTCAAGCATCGTCTGATGATAATGCCTGTTTTTGCAGTTTCTTTCTACGATAAATGGTGTATTTTTGGCGATCGTGCAAAGAAACCAGGGTACAGAGGGTTAAGAGCATCCAGACATAAAGAGCAGTCCTCTCAGACATCTGACTGGAGGTATCGAGCTTTGTGGCGGCAGATTACAAACTTCTGAACAAGACAGAAACAATCCCTTCACCATTTACTGTCTTCCAAAGAGAGCAGCTCTGTTTCCAGACCGAGGTGAAATCTGAGCGATTCATCACCGTCCCGTTGGGCCGACATGCCGACATGCCGACCCTCTGCCTGGCTCGCAGCCAAACACAGATATGCACCATATTTCATGGCCTGTGCGTCCGAATAGAATACCCCGCTGCTCTAAAGAAAACACAGAGCCTCGATGCACTGAGGAAGGAATCCATGGCAGAGCTGTCAGGAAGGAAAGAGGCAGCTACCTGGTTTTTACATTACAGTGGCAGGCGGCTAAATGGCGCTTTCCCCCAGTAGACATTGTCCGACTTTGAAATGTGATCTGGGACGCCGGCGGAGGCTCGTTAGAAAAAGGCCTGAGCGCTTTCAGGCCGGTGGATCAGAGAGCAGAGTCAGATATGCTGCTTCTCTAATCTCACCAATCTATCACTGTCTGCTTAGAAGTGCCAGAGAGCCTCCGGGTGCAAACTGCAGTACCAACTCTCATCTGTGAGCTGCTGAAATCAAACCCCAGTTTACAAGTCAGTGTGCAGCTGAGGAGGTCTGAGGGCTGGAAATATCCTGCAGGAGGGTCACACACCCTGAAAACTAAATAAGCAACTATCAAAGTCTTTAAAAACTCCTGTTAGGTATTATTTATCATGTTTAACAGTCAGAAACTGATCTGAGCTCAGATCTGAATGGTCAAATAACTGATCAGTTGCATGGATGTTTAAAGAGAACTGAACAGTGTTGGAGGCTGGGCTCTGTTCATTCTTATGAAAGTTGTTCAGTGGAGCAGCACACTAAGGTGGCAACTTCCGGTTTAGTGCTTTGCTAACTTGAATGGGAATACAATTATTTAACTGAATGGCTCTTCTAGATTTTATTTTTGGAGTTATTTTGTGGAGATTTTGACATTTAAAAAAAAGTAATCTGCTGATTTATAGACGTTTCTTTCCCGATGTAATAAAAAGTCTTTCTTTCCTAAAATTGTCATTCCATTTGGCCCATGGATTTATGACAAGAACTGATACAGTGTCTGTATCTATTTGGCCTGTGGAGCAACGCATTGAAGACTTGTACTTGCTGTTTAGCGATAAAACTATTTAATCTTACGGCTTTCTAGACTTTACAAATGTTATCGGATCAAACTCTCACAGTGAAAAGAGTCATTTTGCAGGTTGCAACGTTTCTTTACCGATGAAAGTCTGTAGAAAAATTCTTTCTGGACCAAAAGTCGTCACGTCATATTGTAATTCCACCATTTCACCCATTTTGATTTATGAAGAAAACTGATACAGTGTTGGAGCTGGCTATATTCATTCCTTTGAAAGTTGCTCAGTGGTGCATGAAGCCAAAAAAAGTTCCGACTTCCGTGTATGAAAAAATCCCTGGATGGATCTTCTGCAGCTATTGTTCCAGTGGAGCAGCGCACTAAAGAATTTCTGTTTATTGCTCCGCTAACTTGAATGTGAATAAAAATGATTTAATCTGACGGCTCATCTAGAGTTTCCAAATGTTATCAGAGCGAATGGTTCAAATTTCAACAGTGAAACGAGTCATTTTGCAGGTTGTGACTTTCTGATTTACAGATGTTTCTTTACAGATGGAAGTCTGTGGAAAAAGTCTTTCTGGGCCAAATGGCATCACGTGAAATTGTAATTACACCGTTAGGCACATAGGTTTATGAAGAGAACTGATACAGTGTTGGAGGCGGGGACCTGTTCATTCCTATGAAAGTTGCTCAGTGGTGCATGAAGCCCAAAAAGTTCTGACTTCTGTGTACTTTCCAAATGTTATAGGACCGAATGGATCAAACTGACAGTGAAACGAGTTGTTTTGCAGGTTGTAACGTTCAGAAAAGTTTTCCTGATGTAAATCTCTAGGAAAAGTCTTTTTGAGCCCAACAGCGCCACTTGATTGACCCAGAAATTGTAATTCTATGATTTGGCCACTGTGTCAAACTGGCTTTAAAGCCCTAGCGCTGACTGGTTGCCAGAAGTATGAAGTATTACTGAGCCCACCTCCTGTCGAACCCATAGGAAGAGCACAATCTAATGGACATAAAACAGAGACAAAACCTGAGACAAACCCTCAATAATGAACCAGAATGCTCCGTTTTCTCACACAAAGGGACCTCAAGTTCTCTCATCCTGCAGTAGAAACAGATCCTTGTTGTTGCACTTTTATAACATCCAGCAGATCTTTCAGGTGCATATAAACACGGCTGCTTTCCTTTATTGGCCTTTTACTGCTCTCAAGGGCTGTCTGGGGATGTTTCAAGTCAAGGTTCTAGTCATGGTTTTGTGTATCAGCTGCCAAGGCTTCTGGTCGAACAATTTCCTGTTTGTTTATTTTCTTTTTTTAAGTCTTTTTCTATCAGGATTATATTCAGGATTTAATATAACATTTTGCAGCTCTGCAGACTCAAGAAATCCCTGATGGAACTCACTTATGTACAAAGGTTAAGCACTAGTACCTTACTTACTCTACATTTATCAGACAGTTTTAGTTATTCTTAAATGCAGAAGAAGGTGCATTGAAAACACACAAAAGAGTTGATGAAATATGATGTTTTGTTACTCATTTAATGACCCAAAAGTTTAGCTGAAAATACATGACACAATCTGATCGATTAGTTGTTTGAATTGATGTGTATTTTTATATTATTACATATAATTCACTGTATTTTAACATTCAAGACCATTAAGCAATTTAATAATACTATTTTTTTTAATGTATAATGTCCTAATCTATCCATTTGATGTTTAACATTTTTTGATAAAATTAATTAACCTGTTTTTAATGTACAACAACTCAAGAAAAACCCTGTAATTTAAAGTAAAAAATTACAAAAGTAGTAAAAAACCCTGTATTTACAGTAACAGCCTGCAGAGACTTTAACTACATTTTCATGACTACTTTGATACTTTACTCACTTTTTATACTTGTAACAGTGTATTTTTACAGTGTAAGGAGCTCAGTTGATGTGTGATGCGTGCATCGGTGAAACAAGTCGTCCTAAAAAGCTTCATCTCATTAACAACATTAACCTAATCACCTCCATTAAGCTGATTGACTCTGAGAATCTGTTTGTTTTTCTTTCTCTTGGCAAGATTCCTTTATTCAGCTTTAGAAAAAAAAACGTCAGCGTCTCAGCTCGGTGCCTGTTTGCTCCTGACAGACATGAGATGAGGACAGTTTAGCCGAAAATAAAGATTATTCAGTGGAAACATTTGTGTTAGACTTCAGTGTCTGCAGTTTCTTTCCTGGAATTTTACAGTAATCGAAAAAATATCTGCTCTGAGGCATTTACACATGCATATTTGTGCTTAAATAGAGTTATTAAAAAAGACACCAGAGTTCAAAGACACCGACAGGACGAAGTTAAAACAGTGCAGATGTGGCTCAGTTACTAGAGGAAAGTGTTTTTAGCTCACATGAAGCAGAGGAAAGTGAAACTGCTCGCAGACATGACGTCATGTGTCCGGTGTCTCAGTGAGCAGACGGAGATGGGCAGCGTTTGCTCCATCACAGGCCTGAAGAGAATTCCCATGGACATGCCGAGCGTTGAGCAGTCCAGAGTACACAGTTTACAGCTCGCCGCACTTCAAGTCTAATGTTCCACAAGCCTCCCTCACATTTCCACTTCAACACCCACTTTAATGCGTGCAAACGACTCCAGTTACTGTTTCATTACCGGCCTATAAACTCCACAATAAGTGGCTCCGTCACATCCATCTGAAAGCTGTCCAAGACATCGCCCACAAAGTGGCCGATTCAGTGCGCGGCATGCGTGTGTTTGTGCTGAACTTAATGCTGCATTTACTGCCGCTGACTGGCCCTTTGTAATCTATGTCAGATGGTGTCCCGGCTTTGTGTTTTTGTGGGGAGTACAAAGAGTGGAAGCACAGAGGCACGCACAGACCGTCAGAGGGGCCAGAGAGGAGGAGCAGCACTTCTTCTTCTTCTTCTTCTCTACAGTTTAAGTTTGAGGTTCAACCTTGTTCTGAAGTCACAGCAGAGGGGAACAAGTTCCTCACACTGGAACAACAGCCCCTTTCAGACACTTCTAGCCACTATATTTCCTCCTCTGTGACGTTTCACCTTCAATCTGAACGTGCCAGAGGTGTGACGGGGGAACAAGTGTGAAATGGCTGAAAAATGATTTGTGCAACCGACACCCGATAGTAAGAGAGGAGGGGAGCGTATCATCAGAAACACAACTCTCGCTGACAGAATAAACTGTCTGTCAGCAACACCCAAAGACTCATATGAGCAGTTCTGTGAATTTCAATGTGACTCTCTGTGACTTTCTGTGTCTCTCTGTGTGACTCTCTGTGACTCTCTGTGTCTCTCTGACTCTCTGTGTGATTCTGTGACTCTCTGTGACTCTCTGTGTGAATCTCTGTGACTCTCTGTGAGACTCTGTGACTCTCTCTGTGACTCTCTGTGTCTCTGTGACTCTCTGTGACTCTCTGTGATTTTGTGACTCTCTGTGACTCTCTGTGTCTCTCTGTGTGAATCTCTCTGACTCTCTATGACTCTCTGTGACTCTCTGTGATTCTGTGACTCTCTGTGACTCTCTGTGTGACTCTCTGTGACTCTTTGTGACTCTCTGTGATTCTCTGTGACTCTCTGTGTGACTCTCTGTATGACTTTCTGTGTGATTCTCTCTATGACTCTCTGTGACTCTCTGTGACTCTCTGTGTGGGTCTCTGTGACTCTCTGTGTGACTCTCTCTATGACTCTCTCTGTGACTCTCTGTGTGACTCTCTGTGTAACTCTCTGTGACTCTCTGTGATTCTCTGTGTGACTCTCTGTCACTTTCTGTGATTCTCTGTGTGACTCTCTGTGACTCTCTCTGTGACTCTCTGTGTGAGTCTCTGTGACTCTCTCTGTGACTCTCTGTGACTCTCTGTGTGACTCTCTGTGAGTCTCTGTGACTCTCTCTGTGACTCTCTGTGTGAGTCTCTGTGACTCTCTGTGTGACTCCTTCTTGCTGTGGTGAGAAGTTTAGTTTTGTGGCACAGAGAGTCAGAGCGGCTCTCTGAGTAGAAACAGTAACAAGAAAAATCTCAGAGCCAAACACAAAGCAGAATATTTCAAGAGTTTGTTGTCGTTGGGAGAAGCATGTGAACATTAATGGTGCCGGCCTGTTTTCCCTCCAGATCTCAGAGTCCTGCAGGCTGAGCTGTCGGCACGCCGGGCCCCTGACAAACCACTTCAGAGTTCAGTATCTGAACATGCAGCGGAGCAGCGCAGCCAAAAACTTCATTCTTCCCAGGATGACAGTTCTGTTTGGCCCGTGTCAGCTCAGAATGTTTAATGGTCTCGTTCTCCCCTCGCTCCCTGGACCCGATCCCCTCGCCGCTCCGACAACAGCGAGGATCGTTTGGATTTATGGACGAGCTTTACTGGACTGCTGGGAAGGTGGCGAGCAGTCACCGAGCTGCAGTGAAGCCCTGATGTTACTCTGCCTCCTGCACCATAATAGGCTTCATCCTGACCCAAGGCAACACATCCAGACCCATTCAGGGAGATTTTGTTCTGTAGCGTCAGAATGGTGTCATGCTTGGGATCCTCCAGCTGCATGTTTTATAGACAGACCTGTGTGAAAGAAGAAGAGGTGGGAGGGAGAGTATGTGAGGCCACAGGGGGAAGTAAAAAGTTCATGGAAATTAACTTCTTGGACTCTGAAGACGGATGAAGGGCTGTTTATTGTAAGGGTCATTTTCAGTTTGGTTTAAATAAACCCAGTTTAACTACAAGTATCTGTGCCTTTTGTTGTTTAACCCTCTGAAGTTGAAACGTGTTTTCTTTAAAAGATCAACAAGAAATCCATCGTTTATCATAGAAAGAAACTGTAAAAACAGACATTATCATCAGAGTCTGAACTTTCTGACAGTCCTTGGATGGATCATCAGTTACAAATGTTTCTGTTATATAAAGTGACCAAAACTTGTGTTAAATATTTGTGTCAGAATCTCTTTATTCTACATGTGTCATTTAAAATAAAGCGTTTGCACTAACCAGATCCCGTTAAAAACATTAAATTCTGCTCCTCAGAGACACTGTGGAGACTTGATTGATTCTGCTGAGACCAATGGTCACGTGACAAATATTCACTTCTGTTTACACAGAGCAGAGAGGAGAGGACAGGAGAGGCTGGAACATTATGTACAATTTGTGGAGAAAACTGGTTTTGGTCATATTCCTTTTTTGTGGTCATTTATTGTCTTTATATTTCTACATCTTTTGTTTGGTTATTTTGTGACTTTTGTGTCTTTCTTTGGCTTTGTGCTGTTTTTTTTATAACATTTGTGACACTTGTGGGAAAAGTGTTCCATTTTATAAAAGTTTTTAATAAATAATTTATCAGAGAAATTCAACTGTGTTCTTTATATATATATATATATATATATATATATATATATATAATTTCTGTCATTCTAAAAAAGAAAAAGTTAAAAACTGTCACAGCAAAAACTGCCAAACAATATCTGACATTAAAATAAAAAAAACATTATTTTTAAAAATACAGATATTTACTGTATATTGTCTGTATTTAAAGAAATTATCTGTAAAATAACACAGTTGTTAAGTGTTATTTGAAGGTAAGTGTTTGACAACTTTTGCTGCCAGACGTTTTACATTTTTGATTGTTTTTTTTGTGTTTTTTCCAGCAGCAGTCAGGCGGACGCCACCGTGAACCTGATGAGCTTTATTCTTAATAAAAACACAGTTTGAAGGCAGCGACTCCTGATGTTTTCCTGCCTGCAGCTCTCAGGTCAGAGAGGAACTCATGACTCACAGCGACATGTAATCTGTGAGGAAACACTCGATTCATCAGGCTGATGAGCAGCTCGCCTGCAGCTCTCTCACTTCAATTTGCTGAGCTCGTTAGTGGGGGCGTGGCCTAAAAGGATATTTTTTAATAAACAAACCACCTCCATGTGAGAGGAAGGACTCAGATAAAATAATTTATTTTCCTTAATGTTCTAAAAAATGTATATATGAAAAAAAATTCAAGACTTAAGTATCTCAGTATAAAAGATATAAAACTACTGCTAAACCTTTAAAGTAAATCTTTTTTTTTTAAATTAAATGTGGTAAAAATATTTCTAAAAATATAAAAAATGAATTAATGAAAATAAACCATAATAAATAAAAACATAAAGGTCTAAAAAGTAAAAAAGTTCTACAGGTAATCAAAGGCCTCCTAACATTTAAATAAAAATAAATAAATAAATAAATAAATTGCTGTAAAGATCTTATATTGTATATTTATATATCAATTCATTTGCAGTCCTGTGACAACTAAAGTATTACTTTGGGGTTCACAATCTTCCCAGAGACAAGTTTCTTAAAGAACAACTGCAAGACTGGGTGCCTCTGGAGACGATGCGACTGAAGTCTTTAGCTACAGAAACCAGTGTCATCGTTGAAGAGCTCCAGAAATCAAAGACCGGCCTCTTGGAAATGAGCGAAGACAAGACCAAAATCAGGAGGTCTCCAAACAAACCTTTACCCGAAATGAAAGATGACTACAAAGACGCTGTTAAAAACAAATCTGTGTCAAAACTTCCCTCTATGAGATTCAGGAGTGGCTGAATGGGGAAGGCGCCATAGAAAACATTCAGGTGAAGAGAAACCTGCAAAGACAGTTCAAGGGATCATTGTTTATCTGCTTTGACACAGAAGAGTCATCTAAGCAGTTCCTAGAGCATTCGGACTTAAAGTCATTCAAAGACAACGACGTGCTCCTTCTATCAAGGGAAGACTACTGTGCAAAGAAGGCAGAGGGGGAGAACGTTGTGTCCTACGAGGTCAAGATGAGACAGAGACTTGAACAGATAACTGCTCTGGCCAAGGAGCACATGAAAGCAGCACAGGCCAACCAGTAGACCTGGTATGACAGGAAGGCCAGAGACAGATCTTTTGAGCCAGGTCAGAAGGTGCTGCTGTTGCTTCCTACGAGTGACAGTAAGCCAGGTAGGGTTACCTATGAACTGTTCATGCCTGATAAAGGGATGAAACACCAGAACTTTCACTAGAACTTGCTGAAGGAGCTCCAGCAGCCTGTCCAACAGCCTGTCCTCATCCGTGCTCTAGACGAAAAGGAGGAGAGAGAGCAATCTTTTCCAACCAACAACTAAGACCCCAATCAGATGGATGTGTCCTATCTCCAAACTGAACAGCAGAGGGAGATAAGAGCCCTGCTGGATCCACAACTCTTCCAGGAGAAACCCGGCTTCACAACCTTGGTCCGGCATAAGGTCCACCTAAAGCAGGATGCAACGCCACACCGGATGTGTTACAGGATTCCTGAGTGGTTGGTCCCCAAGTTGAAGAGGGAGATTGACCTGATGTTGCAGCTGGACATCATCGAAGTGTCAGCAAATGAATGGTGCAGCCCCATTGTGTTGATCCCGAAGAAGGATGGTTCGCTGCGATTCTACATCAACTTCAGGTACCTAAATGCAGTGTCAAAGTTTGAGTCATACCCGATGCCCCGTATTGGCGAACTGTTGGAGAGAGTGGAGAAGTGCAAATTTGCATTTGCACAAAAGCAGGTCCAGTACCTGGGCCATGTTGTCGGACAGGGGTTGGTGAACCACAAATGGGCAAGGTGGAAGCTATCCACGCATATCCTGTACCCACCACCGAAAAAAAAAGTGGGGCTAGTGGGCCTTTGTGGGGCTAGTGGGATGGTACAGCAAGTTCAACCCACACTTTTCCGAAAGGGCAGCTGTCCTCACAGACCTCACTAAGGCCTCCGCTCCAAATAAGGTTCGATGGACTGAGGACTGTGACAGAGCATTCAGTGATCTGAAGAGTGCCATCATGAAGGACTCAGGCCCCGTTTACACGAGAACGATTGTGGGTAAAAACGACAAAATATTTTATCGGAAGTGCCTTTCATTTAGACGGTGAAGGCGTTTTTGGGGCTTAAAAACGCAAAAATCTAAAACCACCTTCCAAAGTGGAAAAGTTGAATCTGCTCCGCCGTAGCGTGTCCGTTCACACTGACAAGACGCAAAACTCTATGTCACATCCATGCTCCAGTACAGGAAAATAAACAAACATGTGGGATTATCTTTCCACCAAATGTACAGGATATGTACAGATAGTATTAGTGAACAGAGAAGGATCTGTAATTACCTCTATCACATTTAGGATGCACCGATTGGTCGGAGGCGAGCCAGACGGCTTTGGACGAGACCTGGGAGATCTAGTGGATGGTGGAGAACTTTGTGGAAGAAGTAGCTGATGAAAATGCGTGGTGTGAAAACTTCCACATGCCCAAAGATGCTCTTATCGCTTTAAGTGATGCCGCCTTGCATTCCTCCCGAAAACGCTTGTCTAAACGCGGAATAAAAAGTGAAGACGCAACGCCACTTTTGTGTCTTCTGTTCAGACCGTCATCATGTAAACGTAGCCTCAGTGCTCCACAGCCCAGACTTTTCCAAGCCATTCATACTGCAGACAGATGCCTCTGGGGTTGGCCTCGGAGCAGTGTTACTGCAGGAGACAGATGGAGGAGGAAGACGATCGACTCACTCTGCTACTACCTACTGGGACGCCATTTCTGCCTGGAACAAGATCATCGGGCGCTTCAATGGCTCAATAAAATGAAGGACACCGCCTCACAGGGCGAGGTGTGAGGTGTCACACTGACTAAATGTATTTGGGTTTGTAAATGGGTGTTTAAATTGTATATAGTGTATTTATGGATGTATGTAAATATTTATGGTTTATTATTAATTATGTAAATATGAAAAAACAAAAAACAACGAATAATGGTTTAATACAATTAGTCACGTGATCAGGATTTTTTTTTTATATAAGGGAGAAGAATTGTTTGGTCATGGTGGAGAGTTGGGGAGTATTGGTTTGTTATTGAGAATTGGATTGAGAGTTATTTTTGTAAAGTGTTTGGATTTTCTATGCGTGGAAATAAACTCACAATCAATTTTAATTTTTTATCTCCTGATCGCTCGGGCAAGCTGACAACTACATATCTGTAAAAAGTCAGAACAGTTGAGTTTTAAGTTATAATAATAATAATAATAATAATAATATAGAAAGCTCTATATGAATTCCTGTAATTAGTGTTTATATAGATTATTAGCTTTACCATTTAGCATCAAACCAAATTATATTTTATGTAGTTTAAAATGGTATATTGTAATTTGTTATTATAATTATAATAATAATATTTGACTAATAACAATAATAATAATAATAATAATAATAATAATAATAATAATAATAATAACAACAACAATCAAAAATAATAATAATTTAATAATAATTATTATATTCAGGGGGAAAATCAAATAATAATCATAATATAGAAAGCTCCACATGAATTCCTGTAATTAGAGTTTATATAGGTTGATTATTAGCTTTAACCATAAAACCAAATTATAGTTTATGTAGTTTATGAAGTATATGTTATTATATGTTATTATAATTAAAATAATATTTGAATAATAATAATAAAACTAAATGAAACTAAAAACAGAAAATGGGTCCTGCAGACTTTAAACGACCTGCATGTTCAGAATTTTCTTCACTTCCTGTCCTGCAGCTCGTTCTGTCCCATTTGGGTAAACTGACCCCCCCTCCCTCTCCACTTCCTGTCTCCAGGTAACCATGATCCTGCCCTCCCGGCGGCCCTGGATCCTCTGTCCGACACTGAACACCTTCCCCTTTTGCCCCACACATGGGGAAACACATCCAATCCCTCCTGAAGCAAGCATTTAATTAAAGGCAATAAATTATCCAACTTTGTGTTCGGCTCTAACTGGATCCTGCAGGCTGAACAGGCTGTTGTTCTTCAGCAGAGTATTGATGGAGCGGCGGGTCACAGGTCCAGACCTGGAGGAGGCAGATTAATGTCTCGCTGGAATCTGGCTCTGCTCAGCCTAACGCTCGTTACTCCACATTAGGAGTCGGCTTGTTTATTTAAACCTGGTTACCTCTGAGGGCTCGCCGCCTGCAGCCAGGGAGGGTCATCTCCTGGGCGCCACAGCCCACAGGAACTCCTCAAGACCAGTTCATCAGCTCCTGAACTTCTCTGGCAAAATCTGAAATAAAACATAGAAAAAGTCTTGGATATTTGATTGCATCTCATGAAAAATTGGAGCGAAAACAAACGTGTTGCGGTTATATTTTAGTTCAGTGTGTTTTTATAATATATTTTGTTTTATTGCAACTGTTGCAACACTATTGCTGACCAGCTGGATTGACTTGGATTTTTTTTGTCATTTTGTGCCTTTTTTGTAATTTTACGTCTTTATGGAGCATTTTATATATTTTTTTGGTAATTTGTGTCTCTTTTGTCATGTTTTGGGTTTTTGGGGTTTTTTTTGGGAAATTTTACATCTTTTTTTGGTAATTTTACATATTTATGTCATTTTGTGTCTTTTTTGTGATTTGATGTCTTTTTTGGTAATTTTACATAATTTTTTGGTCATTTTTGTCTTTTAGTCATTTTATGGGATTTTTTGGGGGGTCTTTTTTGGCCATTTTATGTCTTATTCTGTCATTTTGTGTTTTATTTTGGTAATTGTATGTCTTTTTGTAATTTTATGTCTTTTTCTGGGTAATTTTACATATTTATTTGGTATTTTTTGTCTCTTTTTTTTTGTAATTTATGTCTATTTTTTGGTAATTTTGTGTCCTCTTTCTAATTTTACACCTTTTTTTAGGGTTATTTTATGTCTTTTCGTCCCACTGAAAGAGACATTTTTAAGACCAAAATGTTACTCTGATGAGAACACTGTGAAAGGGTCAAAGGTCAAATCCCACTGTGCAATGAAAAGGTGCATTTTTTGGTGATCTGTCAAAGCAAACATACGTTAAAAACGTGCAGCACGGTTCCAAAGGGTTATTAAAAGATCTCTCTTAATAAATGTTGTTGCTGCTGTTGATGTTGCTGTGTTGTTGTTGCAGGAGCCACAGAGACTCCAGAGGCTCCGTAAGCTCTTCCTCCTCCACTCTCATCTCTTTTTGCATTTCTAAGTGGAGCCTGTTTGCTTCTGTGACTGAGCCTTAAAAACAGAGATGAAGGCAGTTTCCAGAATCCCCTAAAGAGGGCAGTCAAACATGGGAGCAGGAGGCGCCGCCTGTCAGTCACAGTGCAGGGCAGCACGGGGACGCAGCATGTTTTCCTTCTGCTTCATGTTTTCTTCTTCAAAAATAATCTCAGAAAAATGTCACAGAGAGCATTAAAGTGGTCTGAACAAGTCGTGCTGCAGGTCGGCTCTCTGCTCCGACATTACTAACTGATTCTAAGATAAATTATGTTTGTGATGAGGTGTGTGTCGGAAACTCCCAGCGGATCAGAACTCTTCCATTGAGGAGGCCAACTGGAGCGTGAGGGGAACTAATCTCTCCTTCAAGAGTTGGGACCAGATTTACCTAAAGCAACTTTTTTCTCACTTCAGCCACTGTTTAGCTGCTCTCAGTTTATTGCTTTTGGCTAATTTTAGCCCCTTTTGGGGCCATTTCACATCTTCTTTTGTTATTTATTTATTTTTACGTCTTTTTGTGCTCACTTTGTGTCTTTTATGTAATTAAAGTCTTTTTGTGTCAGTTCACTTCTTTTTTTGGCTTTTTTTTAACAGCCTTTTGGGTCATTTTTCATTTTTTTGGTCATTTTGGGTCATTTTTGTAAACTAAATTCTGATGATTTTCATCATTTAAAAAACAATTCGTAATTTTGTGTCTTTTGGTCATTTCAAATATCTTTTTGGTATTTTTTTTTACATAATTTCTTTTGGTAATTTCACGCCTTATTTTTGGTCATTTAATGGTTTTTATTTTTGGCCATTTCACTTCCTTTTTTTCACATCTTTTTTGGTCATTTTGTGTCTTTTCTTGGCATATTTTACATCTGGTTTCCATCCATTTTGGTCATTCTACTTATTTTGTCACTGTATTTTGTGTCTGTTTTTGTATTTTAGTATTTATTTTGGTCATTTTGCGTCTTTCTTCCGTCTCCTGGTGAAGGTCCTGAATTGTCTGTCCCTGCCATCCTGACTGCCAGTGTAACCACACGGACAGATTGGCGTTTCATATCATCTCTCTCCAGTCAGATTTCCTGAGGAGAAGTCACATCAGATTGCAGCTTCCCTCCGTCTGCATGAACACGCTCAGGAGTGACAAACTGGGCGCTTCAGGGCTACAGAGCTACATAGCTACATAGCTGCAGAGCTACAGAGCTACAGAGCTATAGAGCCACAGAGCTACAGAGCAGAGCTACAGAGCTATAGAGCTGCAGAGCTACATAGCTACATAGCTGCAGAGCTACAGAGCAATAGAGCTACAGAGCTGCAGAGCTACAGAGCTATGGAGCTATAGAGCTACATAGCTGCAGAGCTATAGAGCTACATAGCTACAGAGCTATAGAGCTACAGAGCTATAGAGCTACATAGCTGCAGAGATACAGAGCTATAGAGCTACATAGCTACAGAGCTATAGAGCTACAGAGCAATAGAGCTGCAGAGATACAGAGCTATAGAGCTACATAGCTACATAGCTGCAGAGCTATAGAGCTGCGGAGCTATAGAGCTACATAGCTGCAGAGATACAGAGCTATAGAGCTATAGAGCTACATAGATGCAGAGATACAGAGCTATAGAGCTATAGAGCTACATAGCTGCAGAGATAGAGCTATAGAGCTACATAGCTACATAGCTGCAGAGCTATAGAGCTGCAGAGCTGCAGAGCTATAGAGCTGCAGAGTTGAGGAGCTGCAGAGCTACAGAGCTACATAGCTGCAGAGCTATAGAGCTGCAGAGTTGCAGAGCTACAGAGCTATAGAGCTACAGAGCTGCATAGCTACAGAGCTACATAGCTGCAGAGCTATAGAGCTACAGAGCTGCGGAACTATAGAGCTACATAGTTGCAGAGTTGCAGAGCGAGCCAGCTCCTGTTGGCACAGCTCGACTGTTTTCCTCCTCAAACCAAAGTTACTCTCAAAAAATGTACAAATTAAAGTTGTAATTTCAGTTCTGCTGAAGGCTTTTTGGCCTTTTTCACCAAAAATACCCAGCAGCTACTCCAGTGTGATGATCTGATGTGACTTTTTTCATGTTGGCTTTGAGAAACGGAAAATAAATCAAATGGTGACTAACAATTGGCTGCACAAAGATATTACATTATTTAACAGTTTATGTGGAGTTAATTCTTTATGTCAAAGCAGCAACAAAACAGTGAAAAATACTCATCTGGAAGATAAAAAACAAGTGTAAAACTTGTATTGACGAGTTGGTTGAGAAAGTGCAGCACAGAAAAAATAAAAACTTTAAAAACAACCAAATAAAATCAGATCAGTTTGACGATATGAAAGTTATAAGGAAACAAACAATCCAAGCAGGATCCATCTCTGCTGTCAGAGCTCCAGCTGTGTGTTTTTAAGTTTTCAGATCAAAGAAAGGGTGAAAATGTAAAAAGGCAAAAAAGGAATTAGAAAAGAATGAAGGATGGACAAAAAGAGAAAAGAAGAGAAAGAAGAGAAGAAAGGAATAATCAGTTTGGATCTTGTATAGTTGTGTCTTTTAACTCTGTGCTACATATTTAAATATTTTAATAAGATAATTATTATGATTGTTGTATTTTAGTTATATCTAACTGTTGCTCTGCATGTTTGCATGTGTGAAAAATCACTGTTCCTCGACATATCTACCTGTATACTGTACAGCAGATATTTAATGCATTATTATTTAATGCAGTTTTGCTGCTTCTGCTGCTCTGGACATGTAACCAACCATACAATAACAACTTTACACGATTACGTGCAATGCAGACACCAAAATCCAGTTCTGCTGCTTATGATCCACAGGATGTTCCTACCACAGCTCCCTGCCGGCTGCAGGACATGGTAAGGTTCACTGCTTTGGTTTGGTTGAGTTTGTGCTCCGTCAGCACTTCTCTAAGGTAAGGGCCAAACAGTTCCTGGTTCGGCTCTAAAACAGTTTGAAGAGGAAATAAATTATGTAAATGCTGGAAGTGAAGTAGTTAGGACGACGAGGCGACTGGAAGTAACTGGAAGTTTATTTATTTTTATTTTTTTATTTTGTGTAATTTTTGCTAATTTTATGTATTCTTTAATGTCTATTATTCTTCATTTTACATATTTTTTGGACCATTTTAGGTATTTTCTGGGTTATTTCTCATCTTTTTTGTAATTTTATGTATTTTTTGGTAATTTTACATGTTTTTGGGGTCATTTTGTGACTTTTGTGGCTTTTTTGTATTTTTGTGGCTTTTTTGTCATTTTTAAAAATATTTTTGTCATTTTACATTTTTATTTGGTCAAAATGTGTCTTTTAAAAAAAATTTTTTTTATCTTTTTTGGTCTTTTTGCGTCTTTTTTACTGTCTCTTGGTGAGAGTCCTGATTTCCGTCCTGCTCTCCTCCCTCCCACCCTGACAACAAACACAAACACGGGGACAGATTGGCCAATCATATGCACACAAAAATTAGATTTTGGCGTCTGCATTGCAGGTAATTTAAAGCTCTAAAGTTGTGTTGTTTGTAGAAAATGTCTCTGAAATGTGACAGAAAAATCTGAAGCTTCCTCAGTTAATGTTTTATGTAATTTAAATTTTTTGATATTTTTAAATATAATTGTTTTGGTCGTTTTGTGTCTTTTTTGTAATTTTGTGTGGGTTTTTTTTTTGTATTTTTCTACATTTTTTTGTCATTTTGCGTCTGTTATTGCTATTTTAAAAATTCATTTTACATTTTGGGGGCATCATTTTGTTTTTTTGGTAATTTATTATGTCATTTTGGGCTGTCACATTAATGTAGTCGAACAAAAAGTTTAAAAGATGTCCCTGAAATGTGACAGACAAACCTGAAGCTTCCTCAGTGAGTTTCCTCCTGCAGCTGCACAAAGACTCAATAATTAAACAGTTTCACAAACGGAGGAACAAACTTTCTTGACTTTTTTTATTTTAGAACTCAAAGGGTTTTTGGGCTCGAGGGAAGATAGAAGTCTATGAAAAAAGACAAACACACACAGTGTGAAAAGTGAGAAGTCCTTTCCTTTAAAAACAGTAAATGAAGCTAAAAGGTCGCAGCGTGTCTCTCGTCCTCAGCGAGCAGCTCCGTCTCCTGACCTCGGCCCTCACAGCTCCTCACAGCTCCAGAAGAAATGTTTTGCAGACGCGTTTAGAAAATAACGCCGCGAGAAATACAGACATCAGCTTCATGTCGATAGGAGTCCAGGAGAGGAGGAGACAAGTGTCCACGTGAGGCTTCTGTAGTTGGTCCAGAAGGTTAGATCTGCTGCTGCTGATGTCACAGGAAATGATCAGATCCAGAGACACCACGTTGATGTTTGTGTCCACGCAGCTGGTTATTACTCCATCAGGAGGTCCCCCGTCTGTCCCCGCCGTCTCTCTGTGGTCGTGTCTCTGCAGAGGGGCGGGGCTGAGGGGAGGACAGGGGGAGGAGGCGTGGGGATCCTGCTCCACAGACCTGCTGATGGAGTCCTGCAGAGACAACACACAAAGTTACCAGAAAAAGACACAAAATGACCAAAAATCACAAAAATCACCAAAAAAGTCACAAGATAACAAAAAAGGTTTAATAATATCAAAAAGACCAAAAGAAGACACAAAATGACCAAAAAGTCACAATTATTACCAAAAAGAGTCACAAAATAACAAAAAATATCTAATGATGTAAAATAAGACAAAAAAGACACAAAATGATAAAAAAAATAAAGAAAAAATAAATATCTGAACAAAAGATGTAAAAATATAAAAAAAGACACAAAATTTAAAATACATAATACGCAGAGAAAACAGACTGTCAACAGGAAGTCAACTTCAAAAGAAAAGCACAAGCTGCAGATGAGGAACTCGTGTTCGACGGCAAAATAAATCAGAAACATGATGTAAGAGTCTCGTCCAGAAGGAGACGATTTGCAAATGAGCATTTATTCTTTTCATTTTTCGTTTGTTGGAGAAATAAATCACCATCAGGTCACCTGACTTTACTGAATAAGATTAAAGTTTATCTAAGGTATGAAAACATGTTAACAGCAGGGATCCAGCTGTAAAAACTGTAGATATAAATGTAAATAGTAAATAAATATTTGATTCTAGAAGCTCTGACTCAAGACATAAGAGTCATAAGAGTGGCATAAAAAATAAAAAATCTGTAAAAGAAGAAGAAAATACATTTGGATTTTTTTTTAAACAAAAAAGTAAATAAAAATGTGGGAATGCAAAGAGAAATAAATAAAAGAATAATGAAATTAAATAAATAAAACAAAATTGGAAATATATAGGGGAATTAATAAAAATAATGTGGAAATATATAAATATTCACTGAAAATCTGTTTACACAGAGCAGAGAGGAGAGGACAGGAGAGGCTGGAAACATGACAATACATCAATATGTACAATATGCGGGGAAAACTGTTTTTTTAACAACATTCGTGACACTTGTGGGTACTAGGAAAAGTCTTTATATATAAATTTTGTTTTATTCAAAAAAAAATTTTAATTATCAGAGAAATTAATTTTTCTTTTTTTCTGATTTCTGTTATTCTAACTGTGTTATTCTGCACAAAGGTATGTTTGAGTTGTTCTGGTTGTGCTGATTTCATAGAGCTGCAGGACTTGTAGATTTATATGGATTTTATATATTGCAGTGAAATACGAGGACACAGAGAGGAGAATGTAGAAAGAGTAAGAATCGCCTTGAAAACAGCTTGTTGGGGTTCAGAAGACGAGGATCCAGTATGAAACCATTTCACAGGAGAAACTAATTTTAAAGGAAGTGATTTCCTGTGTGTGTGTGTGTATGTGTGTGTGTGTGTGTGTGTGTGTGTGTGTGTGTGTGTGTGTGTGTGTGTGTGTGTGTGTGTGTGTGTGTGTGCATGGCTGCCTCAGATCCCAGCTGACAGGTGTATTGTTTCCCAGGAGCCATAAGCTCAGAAACGGTGGAGGGAAGAAAAGAACGTTTCTTCTGAAGACTTTAATTGTCTCAGTCTGAGTGATGTCGCCGTCTGCCCCCCCCCCCCCCCCCCCCCCCCCCCCCCCCCCCCCCCCCCACCAACTCCTCTACACTTCCTTTCTGCACATTAACATCCTCTTAATCTCTCCTCTTGCCTGCGCTGCGTTCACTGACCCCTCCTCCTTCTGCAGCTTAATAATGAAAACTGCTTACAGAGTAATTGGACTCCGTGTAATCAAATAAAGAGATGAGAGCGTTCTGCGTCTCTCGCTAATGATCAGTTCGTTAGACAGAATGTGGAGAGGATCTCAGAGGATTAATTGACCTTTAAATCAGATGGAAATGGCTTTAATTAGCGAGGAGGAGCCCAAAGGATCAGAGAGAGGACAGAGAGATGTTTTAACGACTTGTTGTTTTACAGCGCTCTGACAAAAGTCTGAGGTTCCTTAAAGACGACGTTGACCAGAAGTTTTTTATATTCTCCTCTCTGTGTCCTCGTGTTTCACTGCAATATATAAAATCTCTATAAATCTATAAAGTCCTGCAGCTCTATGGAATCAGCACAATCAGAAGAACTCAAACATGTCTTTATGCAGAATAACACAGTTAAAATGACATATAAAAAAAAAGAAGTTGAATTTTTCTGATAAATTATTTTTTTTAAATTGGAATAAAATGGAATTTATATATAAAGCGTCCAAAAGTGTCACAAATGTTGTGAAAAAAACAAGAAAAGACACACAAAAAACACAAAAATGATCTAAATATATGACAAATGACACAAAAAAGCAAACCCCCACAAAACAACAACAAAAATATCTGGAAATAAAAATACATAAAATGGCCAAAAAAAAGAGAATAAAGGCCCCAAAAAAGACACAAAATAATAAACATTGACCAAAACCAGTTTTCTCCGTATATTGTACACAAGTATTGTCATGTCTCTCCTGTCCTCTCCTCTCTGCTCTGTGTAAACAGCCTCTCCTGTCCTCTCCTCTCTGCTCTGTGTAAACAGCCTCTCCTCTCCTGTCCTCTCCTCTCTGCTCTGTGTAAACAGATTTTCAGTGAATATTTGTCACGTGACCGTTGGTCTCAGCAAAATCAATCATGTCTTCACAGTGTCTCTGAGGAGCAGAATTTAATGTTTTTAACAGGATCTGGTTTATTTTTAACTCTTTTACTCACGGTCGTCTCCGGGACAACGAGTGAGTCCTCCGGCTGCAGGATGCTGCTGCTACATGTAGTGCCACTGTCCTTCCACACCCATCCCCACACCAGCCATTGGACCTGCATATGCGCGCGCACACACACACACACACACACACACACACACACACACACACACACACACACACAATTACAGCGTGAAGGTAACCAACTGAATATTTAAATACAAATTCAAGCTACATTTTCTGCGGCTTTCTAACTCGTCCTCCACCTTTACACCTCAGAGGGAAACATTAACTTTTTACTGCATTACATGTGTCAGTTTTTCCTTCCTTCCTGTCCTGTATAGACCTCATATCTGCAGATGTTTTTGTGATAAACTGAAGGATAAAGATAAGATTCTCCTCCTTCTTCAGCTAAATAAACTTTTTAAAAATCTTCTTGGATCAGCAAATTTTTGATATGTATACTTGTTTTTCATTTTTCAATTGTTTTTTTAAAGCTCATTATGTTTATAGTTTTGCATTTGTTTTTTAACGTTTTTTTGTCTTTAATTCATTTTTATATTTTTAGAAATCTTTTTTAGGACATTAAGTTAAAAAAAAAAACTGGAAAGGTCCTTGTCACAGATAAATATATATATATATATATATATATATATATATTTCTATGATTATTTCAAAATATTTATCTATTTTATACATTATACATATATATATATATATTTAAGTACATATTAATGTATAAATGGTTTGTATAGTATGTGTGTGTGTGTGTGGGTGTGTGTGGGTGTGTGTGTGTGTGTGTGTGTGTGTGTGTGTGTGTGTGTGTGTGTGTTTACCAGCTGGTCTGATTCCCATGTGTGTCTGTCCGTCCATGACGAAGCCTCCCATTGGCTGACCCTCGGGGCCGTACGGTCCTGCGTGGCTCACTGCGGACACGGAGGACATTACTCTTCGTCAGCTGCTGTCAGTCACACAAACTTCTCCTTCATGGAGAGATCGAGAGATGTTCCCAAACAGCTGCATCGCCAGTTAGGTTCTAACGGAAACTGATCTTCTCCTTGATTATGTTTTAATTTGAAACACTTGTTTTCTTAAATAGATCATCAAAAATCCACCGTTTATCGTAAAAACTGGCATTATAGTCTGGGTTTGAACTTTACGACAATTCTTGAACCACTCATCAGTTACTCAAGTTTCTGTAAGTTAAAAATGACCAAAACTTGTGTTGATATTTGTGTCAGAATCAGAATTCTGCTGCTCAGAGACGCTGTGAAGACATGATTGATTCTGCTGAGACCAACGGTCACGTGACAAATATTCACTGAAATTCTGTTTACACAGAGCAGAGAGGAGAGGACAGGAGAGGCTGTTTACACAGAGCAGAGAGGAGAGGACAGGAGAGGCTGGAAACATCATACTTCAATATGTACGATATGTGAAGAACATTTTTTTTTGGTCATTTTACATTTTTTTGTAATTTTATGTATTTTTTTTGTTGTTTTTTAGACCTTTTTTGTTATTCTGTGACTTTTTGGTCATTTTGTCTTTGTAATTTTACCTTTTTATTACAACATTCTTGACACTTGTGGGCACTTGGAAATGTGTTTATATATATAAATTCAAATTTATTCCAATTTTTTAAAAATTATTTATCTGAGAAATTCAACTTTTCTCTGATTTTTGTTATTCTAACTGTGTCATTCTGCACAAAGACATGTTTGAATTGTTCCCACTTCTAGCCATGATTGGGCCTCAGACGGTTTAGGATTTACGTCCTCTCAAGGTTATCAGTGATTCATAATTTTACATAAACCTCTAGTATTGATTGTTTTTTGTTTTCATTGAGTGCTGACTCCTCACTCCTCCAGCCTGCAACTGCTCAACAGTTCAGCTCAGTTAGAGACCAACGACATTTCCTGCAGTCAGATAAAAACAAGTCTTCTCCAGTCTGTAGCGCCTGGCGTCGCTGAACCTCTTACTTTTATTCTGAGCGAACTGCAAGTTTGATTGTAGGTTCATGTTTGCGTTTTTTCAATTTCTTTGCACAGGATGCACCCGTGTAAACAATATTAATGCTACTTTCTGTCATCAATTGTGGATGAAAGTACCAGATTGTAGCAGTCAATCTGGATTAATAATATGATCTGGAGGTGCACACAGCTCAGTGACTTTAATCACCTTCTCCAGATGTCTGGATGACTGCTGGTACGGCACCAATACATCAAAATAAAGGGATTTATCTGTGATTTAATGTAAATAAATTGATCAAAAATATGGAGAAATAACCACAACATGATGCTGATGTGGAAAAAGTCTGAATTGATGATTTGCCAGGTCTGTCTGCAATAACACAAAAACACTGCTGTTAAAATTATGGTTTTCTGAATGGAGTCTGGTTCTACCAAAGTTGTAAATCAATGGATATAATTTATTAGGGAGGTATTTATGAATTGTTGATCAGTTTAAAGGAGTTTTTAAGAGGCTGAAACACAAAACAAATAAACAGTTAACAGAAAATGTAGATAATGTAAGCTCTAAATTAAGGGATGCTTTCATGTTATTTGGCCAATTTTTATGGGTTTCTAAGCATTAATCAGTATGAACCTAAAATAAAGTGATTTAATGTGAATAAACAGATCAAAATGATGCTGAAATAACTACAACATGATGCTGATGTGGAAACAGTCTGATGCTTTGGCAGGTCTGAAGAACACGAGAACACTGCTGTTAAAATGATGGTTTTCTGAATGGAGTCTGGTTCATCAGATCTGTGCAGAAGACTCTAACCGCCTGCAAAGACCTGCACTCTGAGTGCACTTTTCTAGTTGCACAAAGTATTTTGTCTGGTAATTTAACCCAGAAGAAAAAACCTGCTGCAGGTTTGAGCAGTTTCACTATGACCTAACATATCTGTAGTTAGTGTTTTATATTCTTATTTATTGCATTTCTGGATGAAATCAAAATAAAATCCAATCTGTTTTCTCTCAACTTGTTTATGCTTTAATTTATGTGATCTCTGGAGGCAGCAGGAGGTCATTAATCAGTGATGAGATGACTTTAAATGAAACGTTTTCATCCTCGTGGGGAAATTAGCTCCATAAAGTTTCATTTAAAGGGGAAGTGAGGAGGTTTTTTTCACTCTGCACAGTCACATTCCCAGGATTCAGGTCTTTAACAGTTTCTCATCGCTGTCATTCAGCGGTGGAGCAGGGCTTTGTGTGGAAGTCAGCCCGGGGTAAACGCTCACAAAGCTCCGGGGCCAAAAGGCTAGCGCTGCTTCAGCCGCGCTGCTATTTGTTTTAATCCCAGGTTAAAATGTTCAATGGAGTGGTCAGTCAAAGCGATTAGCGTCTTTGTCTGGAGCTAATCCTGCAGGGGGTTTAGAGGCCATTCAGACCTGCACTTTAAGCTTCTCTGTTGGCTTTAACACAGCGAGGAGCCGAGGGAGCAGAAAGGCTCGGGGAGCGGGGGTGTTTACATGCAGCTTCACAAACTCTGGAACATGTTGGACTGAACCTCAGCAGAACACTGAGACACCTAGAGCTCATATCAGGGTTATAAAGAACTTTCTGTCAAGTTTACAGTCTGTCTACAGTCAGTAAAACACACAAAATGATCCTAACTGATGTGATAATTTGAGCCTGACTGATTTTCTGTTGACTGAAATTGGCCTTTCAAAGACATTTCAGTTTCTATCATTATCTGTGTTTTTGCTCTTCATATGTTCAGATTTTTCATACAATTTTTACAGAACATATATGCAGAAAATAATGCTCGTGGTGATTTAGAAATTTAAAAAAAAATAAACATCAGTCATTGGAAATAGAGTGTAATTAAGCATTTTATTTTATTTTTATTTTTATAATTTATGATCAGCAACTGACAGGTACTGAACAGACACGATTATTTAGGAATTTATTTTCATTTGTATTCTTCATTTAAACAGCAATTGACTTTGCATGCAGTACTGATCTTTATTTATTACATTTTTTATTTATTTGAACAGTTTCATGTCTACAATGGGTTGACAATGTGGAGGAGGAGGAGGAGGAGGAGAAGAGAGAGAGGGAGGGGGAAGACAAGGAGGAGGAGGAGGAGAAGGGGGGGAGGAGATAGAAGAGAAGGAGGAGAAGGAGAGTGAGGAGCAAGAGGAGAAAGGGGAGGATGAAGAGGAGAAAGAAGAAGAAGAGGAGGAGGAGGACAAGGAGGATAAGGAGGAGGAGAAGAGAGAGAGGGGGAGGAGGACGAGAAGAGAGAGAGGGAGGGGGAGGAGGAGAAGAGAGGGAGGGTGAGGAGGTGGAGGAGGAGGAGGAGGAGGAAGAAGATGAGGAGGCATGTTTCGGCCTAAGTGTCAAACTGTTGCACTTTTTCATCAGAATGAACGTTTATAATTATTAAATGTTGTTCCTGTTGGATCACAGCTGTGGAACATCTGGATGTGAACTCACCTGCTCTGTTGGACTGATCGATCATCGGCTGGACGATCCGCCGCCTCGCGTTGATGAACCTGAGAGAAGAAAACACAGACAGGTTATAAACTTGTTTTTATTCATCCAAAAAATAGATCTGAATCATACACCTGATTCAAATGATATAAGCATTTATCAGGCCACAAGTATTAGTGAGCGGAAGAGTTAAAGGGCCGAAGTTCCTCACGATCACACCAAAATACACATTTTTTGCAAGGTGTCAAAATGTTACTGTTTTTTATACTAAAAAAATATACATATAATCCATGATGACAGAGTAGTAGCAAAAACAAAAGAAAACTAATAGACCAGCAGCTCAAATCTCTGGGTTCATGTTTTTCAGTTTGGGAGCCAAAACTGTTTGTTGTTTATTAGTGTAAAAGCAAGTCAAAAATATAAAGAATCAATCTATTTTTGAATATTTACAGCATGTGAATGGCATGGATCATTTATGTATCGTACATGTAAATAAAATCCACTTAACCAAAGTAAATTAAGCTGCTTGTCAGCTCAGTCTGCTGCTGGAACACAACAAGGTAACCAGTGATTCAGTCACATTTCAGTGCATTATTTTACTGTGAGGTCATGAATGTTTCTGCATGTCATAGAGGAGTTAATAACATGTTTAAAAGCAGGTTATTACACTGTTTATAAGCAGGTTATCACACTATTTATAAGCAGGTAATTACACTGTTTTAAAGCAGGTTATTTCAATGTTTATAAGCAGGTTATTACACTGTTTAAAAGCAGCAGGTTATCACATTGTTTATAAGCAGGTTAGCACACTGGTTATAAGCAGGTTATCACACTGTTTATAAGCAGGGGATTACACTGTTTATAGGCAGGTTATCATACTGTTTAAAAGCAGGTTATTACATTGTTTATAAGCAGGTTATCACACTGTTTATAAGCAGGTTATGACACTGTTTATAAGCAGGTTATCACACTGTTTATAAGCAGGTTATCACACTGTTTATAAGCAGGTTATCACACTGTTTATAAGCAGGTTGATACAGCGAGTTGGCTGCAGAGTGTGATGCTGCAGCAGCCGTGCATTCACACACGTCCTAAGTACACTCTTGAAAGCCATCATCCTGGTATGTGTGACCTCTGACCTGGCACCTTCTGTGACCCTCCCACCCCCCTCCTCCTCCTCCTCCTCCTCCTCCTCCCCTCTGCAGAGGAGCGCTCTGGTCTTCCTCAGCTTAAAGCCTGTCGACCCTCCTGACCCGCCCCGGAGTGAAAGCTCTGTGGTTTCCCACTTGATTTATGTCCCCTACAAACACCTCCCCACCCTCACCCCACCTCCTCCTCCTCAGCCCCGGGGAGGGACGGTTCCATTTCAACGTGTTCAGAAAAGAGGGAGGAGAGGGGGTTAAAAAGAAAAAGAAGTGTGCGACGACCCCGTTTCCTTTTCAGGAAAACAAAAGCCACAGCAGTCTTTTGAGGGAGTAAAACTCAGGCAAGGAGGAGGAGGAGGAGGAGAGAGAGAATGAGGTGGAGGAGAGAGGAGGAGGTGGAGGAGAGAGAAGGAGGAGGAGGAGGAGGAGGAGGAGGAGAAGGAGGCTGAACTGTGGCACTTAATGAAACTCTTAGTGAAATCTTCGACCCGTCTGATATCGAGGCTTCCTGAGAACTCTCAAATAAAACCTTCAGCACCACATGAGGCTCTGAACGCTGATTCAGACGTTCTGTTGATGGAAAGAGAGGACACGAGAGGCTGTTTACACAGAGCAGAGAGGAGAGGACAGGAGATGCTGTTTACACAGAGCAGAGAGGAGAGGACAGGAGAGGCTGGAAACATATACATAACATATACAACATAGACAATACTTAAATATGTACATGTGGATTTGAAAACTGGTTTTGGTAAATTTTTGTTATTTTGTGTCTTTTGGGGGGGCTTTTGTTCTCTTCTTTTGGTCTTTTTACATATTTTTCTTTTTTGATATTTTTTTTTAGATATTTTTGTTGTTATTTTGTGGGGGGGTGCCTTTTGTGTCATTTTTCATATATTTAGAACTTTTCTTGGTAATTTTGTGTCTTTTTACATAATTTTTGTGGTTATTTTGTGTATTTTCTTGGTAATTTTTTCATTTGTGACACTTAGAGGCACTTGGAAAAGTGTTTATATGTACATTCCATTCCAATTTAAAAATACTACTAATAATCAATATGTGGGGAAAAACGTTTTTTTCAATGTTTTTAGCGTTTATTTTTTTTCCGATTTCTCTAATTCTAACTGTTGTTCTGCACAAAGACATGTTTGAGTTGTTCTGATTGTGCTGATTCCATAGAGCTGCAGGACTAATAGATTTATAGAGATTTAATATTCATTTCATTTCATTTATTCGTTTATTTAACAGGGACAGTGCATGGCTCTCAGCCGTACCAGAATTAGCTAGGAGCTAAATTTCATCTGTAGTCCCTGGGCAGCAACAAATATGTTGCAGTGAAACACGAGGACACAGAGAGGAGAATGTAGAAAGAGAAGAAAACGCTCTGAAACAGCTAGTTAGGGTTCAGAGGGTTAAATCACAATGTTGGGTTTTGATCAGCCCAACTTTAGTGTTGATGGTAATAGTTTTGACTCAGTCTAATTTGAGAGTTGATTTATTAGTTGCTGAAGACCGAACAGCAGCGGAGAAAAGTAAGAGCAGATATTTTTCGGCATGAAAGGAGGAGGAGGAGGTGTGCTCCTCTATGTACAGTCCGACTCCTCTGCTGAGGTTTTAAACAAAGCTGCAACACAAACACAATCACCAAACACACACACACACACACACACACACACACACACATACACAGCTTGTAAAACAGTCGCTAAGCCCCGCCCACCCCGGTGTCATTCTCAGGTCAGTCCCCCACTCCTCCTCCTCCCTCCCTCCACAACGAGTGTGTTTAAATAAACCGCTCCAGCTGTTTGCCATGAAAATGCCATTTACACCAACTGCCTCCAACACACACACACACACACACACACACACACACACACACACACACACACACACTCCTCATAAATCAACGAACACAAAGTATTAAAAGGAGAAAAAATGTTCAAAGTTCAAATCAAAATGAGACAAAAACTGATCCGACAGTTTGAACAACAATCATGTGATGAAATTAAACTTTTGTTTTAACAAAAACAAGGAGAGGAAAAGAGGAGAGGAAACAATAGACGATAGGATAATTGAAGAAATAAGGAGGAAGGACAGGAAACAATGAGAGAGGGGAAAGGAATCAAGAAAAGGAAAGCAAGGGAAGGAAACAAGAAAAAGAGATGAGGAAGCAAGGACATGACCGGAAAAGAGAGGAAGCAACAGAGGAAAAATACGGAAGCAAAGAGATAGAAAAGAGATAAAAGAAAAAAGGAGACAAGAGGAGAAGAAAGGAATTAAGGAGACTAGGAGAGGAATCAGGAGAGGAAAGAAGGAGACATCAAGACGAGCGGAAGCGAGGGATGGAAACAAGAAAACATCAGAGGAGAGGAATCCAGGAGGCAAGAGGAAACAAGCAAACAAGGAGAGGAAACAAGAAGAGGAAGCAAAAATATGACAGGATATTTGAAGAAACAAGTTGACATCAAGAGGAGAGAAAATGAATGAAGGAAAGGAGACATAAGGAAGGAAAGGGAGGAAACAATGAGACTACAGAGGAGAGGAAATAAAAACGGCAAGGGGAGGAAACAAGGAGAGGAAACGAAAAGGGAAGAAAAAAGACTACAGTATAACTGAAGAAACAAAGGGATAAGGAGAGGAAAAGAGAGGAAACAACAGAGGAATTATAAGGAAGCAAGGAGAGGAAACAAGAGAGAGAGATGAGAGTAAACAAGGAGACCACAGAAGAAGAATAGAAGTAAGGAGACAAGGAGAGGAAACAGGAGAAGAGAAAAAAGAAGGAGAGAAAACAAAAAGACGACAGGATATTTGAGGAAACAAAGAGATGAGTGGAAACAAGGAAACATCGAGAGGAGAGGAAAGGAATCAAGGAAAGGAATCAAGGAAAGGAAAAACAAGGAAGCAAGGGAAGGAAACAAGAAAAAGAAATAAGAGGAAAAGAGGACACGACAGAAGAAGAAAAGGAGCAAGGAGGTGAGGAGAGGAAACAAGGAGAGGAGAGGAAAAGAGAGGAAACAACAGAGGATATCTAAGGATGCAAGGAGAGGAAACAAGAAAAAGAGATAAGAGAGAAGGAGAGGAGAGGATACAAGGAGATGAGGAGAGGAAACAAGAAAAGGAGATGAGAGAGAAGGAGCGGAGAGGAAACAGGAGGGTTAAGGAAACAAGCAAACAAGAAAGTAGAGGAAGACAAAAAGATAACTGAAGAAACAAGGAGACAAGGAGAGGAAATCAGGAGAGGAAAGGAAAGAAACATTGAGACAAAGCAAGGAAAGGACACAAGAAAACATCAAGAGGAGAGGAGAGGCAACAAGGACAAGAGAGGAAATATAAGGAAGCAAGGAAAGGAAACAAGAAAAAGAGATAAGAGGAACCAAGGACACGACAGAAGAAGAAAAGAAGCAAAAAGACAAGGGGAGGAACTCAGGAAAGGGGGGGAAACAAGGAGAGGCAACAAAAAGACGACAGGATAACTGAGGAAACAAAGAGACAAGGAGAGGAATCAAGGAAAGGACATGACTGGAAAAGAGAGAAAACAACAGAGGAAATATAAGGAAGCAAGGAGAGGAAACAAGAAAAAGAGATGAAAAGAAGGAGAGGAAAGGAAAGGAAACAGGGAGACAAGGAGTGAAAATCACGAGAGGAGAGTAAAGAAGGAAAGACAAAAGGAAGCAAGGAACTAAAACTATGATAACCAATAAATCTGCCTTTCACTGTAACCATTTTTAATGTTTTTGCATGTTTTGTCTGTGCTGTTTTGTGTTTTCTCTGTACTCTCCACATCATTGTAAATGAGGGGTTGCCCTCAATGATTCCTCGGGAAAATAAATAAAGGATAGGTGAAATAAATGAAAAGAAACAAGAAAACATCAGGAGAAGAGGAAACAAGGACAAGAGAGGAAACATAAGCGAGGAGAGGAGACAGAGTTTGATCCAGCGGTGGAGCTAAACTATAAAAAGATATTCCAAAAAATATATTATATATAATATATTATATTATATAATAATATAATAAAAGCCAGGAGGGGGTCTTGAGATCGTGTTCAGGTCGGTATGATCAGAATCTGTTTTTACATTCTCTACTTTTACAAGTGTTTGTTTCAGGAGGATTTCTGCAGCAGCTGTTTAAAATCATCCTGATGTTTCTGAAACGTGACTCTTGTTTTGTCTCGTGTGACGTCGCTGCTGCTGTTTGATTCTGCCGTGATATGAAATGATATAAGATATACTGAGTGATGCTGCTGCTGATAATTCATGCAAAATCAAAGTCAAATATCCAAATCAAGTGGTTTCATTTTATTATCCATGCAGGCAAATTGTTGGTGGAGTCAAACACCTGCAGAACATTAATATATTGAACTGGGCTTATTATGTTTTTTTCAGCTTTGTGCGATGACTTTTCCAGCTGATCCAAGAGGGTTTTTTCTAAAATAGAAATGTTCTTAAAATCTTTCTAAAAATATAAGAAAATAACTTGAAGACAAAAAAACATAATAAATAACACTAGAAAATTTCCTCTGGGGAGATTCTTCAGATGTCAAACAATTAATACTAGTAATGTTATGATACTATATTATATACAAGGAGCACACCTACAACAAGCATTCCTTTTCAAGTATTTATTTATACAGCAACCTATGACCTTTAACCTCAAAATGTGTGTGTGTGTGTGTGTGTGTGTGTGTGTGTGTGTGTGTGAAACATGTGTATCTGGAGGAGTGTGCGCGCTTACGTGCGCATTTGTGTGTGTGTGTGTGTGTGTGTGTGTAAAGAAAATCGCATAAAGTTACCTGTGTGTGTGTGTGTGTGTGTGTGTGTGTGTGTGTGTGTGTGTGTGTGTGTGTGTGTGTGTGAAGCATGTGTATCTGGAGGAGTGTGCGCTGTGTATCTGTAACTGTAATCACACCAAAGGATCAAAGGCTTTGATCAGAGCAAAGATCAAAGGCAATCAGAGCAGAGTAATCAACCAAATTAACTGCCACCTGAATGTTCCGGAACAGTGACAGCAGCCACAGGTGGACAGACTGGAATTTCTGGCCTCGAACAGAAAGCATTTTTGGCAAAACCATAATACAGTATAACAATAGTGCTGCACTGGTTATTAATATAGGGGCCAGTGCTCGGTGTGATTGCCCCGTGGCCCTAAATATAAAAGTCGGAAAACTTTTTGAAAATAAATGAAAAAATAAAAACAAAATGAACTAAAAAAAACAAACACTATATAATAATGCACCTTGGCTTTGTACTAAAGTAAAACATTTGAGTGAATGTTTTTCGTTAAATGTTTTGACAAACCACCAATGCTCGGCTCAGGACACAGTAAAAAAAACTTGTTTATATCTCCTAGAACGTGCAGAGCATCAGTCCTGCAGGTGAATCTAACCGTGTGCTAACGAGGCGTGAAACCTTAAATCCCCAACAACACTGAAAGTTGCTGACGTTCAATAAACACACCGCAGCGGGAAGCCTCCTCCGGGTCTCTACCTCCGCCCCCCGAGCGCCAATTAACCCCCTCCTCCCCGACTGTGATTGGGGGATAACCCCTCAGGAATTAATCATTCAAATGATTAGGCTGCCTCTGGGCGGGGTGCGTCCCAACATGAACTCACCAGTTGTTGACCTGCAGGATGGTGAGGCCGGTGTCCTGGGCCAGCTGCTTCTTCTGCTCCTCAGACGGGTATGGATGCTGCAGAGGGACAAAACACAGGCAGAGGAGTCAGCACACTGACCTGTAGAGGTTTCCTTTTCTTCTTGGTCTTGTTTTGAGCCTCAGAGCTGCTAATTAGCGTTAAAGCAGGGAGGCGGGGCCAGACTCATTAAGGGGATATGAAATGGAGCATAATTAATGGGAAGAAATGGCGAGCCAATTAGAGAGGGAAGCCAAGTGGAGAGAGAGTCCTGTTAATTAGAGAGAGAGAGAGACAGAGAGAGAGAGAGAGAGAGAGTATGTGTGTGTGTGTGTGTGTGTGTGTGTGTGTGAGATAACAGGCCTGAGGCTGCACAGCTCCCTCTCTAACTGACTGTTTATGATCTTTCTGCAAGTTGAATTTCTCTGAAGAGAGATTAAGATTATTTCGTAAAAATTGTAATGCCACAGAATTATTATAAAAACACTTTTCCCCAAAAAGACATAAAATGACTTTAAAAAGATACAAAATAACAAAAAAGATTTTTAAAAAAAAAATATATATAAAAAAGACCAAAAAAAGACACAAAATGATCCCCAAAACTATGTAATAGATCAAAGCCAGTTTTCTCCGCATATTGTACATATTGAAGTATTGTCATGTTTCCAGCCTCTCCTGTCCTCTCCTCTCTGCTCTGTGTAAACAGATATTCAGTGAATATTTGTCACGTGATCGTTGGTCTCAGCAGAATCAATCATCTCTTCACAGTGTCTCTGAGGAGCAGAATTTAATGTTTTTAACAGGATCTGGTTAGTGCAAACGCTTTATTTTAAATGATTTGAATTGAACATTTTAACATAAGTTTTGGTCACTTTTTTATAACCGATGATCCGTTCAAGGACTGTCGGAAAGATCAGACTCTGACAATAATGGCTGGTTTTTTTCCAGTTTCTTTCTACGATAAACGGTGGATTTCTGGCAATATTTTAATTAAAAACAATTGTTTCATTCGTTTATGTACTGGCTCAGTGCACTTTGCAAAACCTGCAGGCTGCAGGGACAGAAGCAGATCAGTGACGGGTGTGTTCATGTGCTGCGTTAAAGAGCAGCAGGGAGCCGCTCTGGACTCAGCTCTGCATCAACAACACCACAGCGGACAGGAGAGAGAAGTTCACGTAAAGCTGTGAACAATAAATAATGTCTGAGTGCAGCAGCTGACAGGGAGAGAGAGAGTTGGTTCGTCTGCTGACAGAAACCAGCTGCTGCACGTCGCGGCCCGTCCCTGACCCACATATCTGCAGCTTCAGGAGCTATTTTCACTCTGATGCAACATGCAGCGCCGCTAAAGTTCACACTCGTTAAAAACTGCAGAGAGCGGAGCATCCAACACACCAGCTGCATGCAGGACACGCTGCAAATGAAGCAGGACACAGAAGTGAAGCAGAGTCTGATCCGAAGTGTGGTTTCATTCTGGGAAACTTCCAAATGGAAAGATTAGACCTCATGCAGGAACCACTTCATATTCATGTCATACAAGTCATCGAGTCTCCTTTAAAATGACGCATTTTTCTGTGATTGTATGTCAATAAATTGATCAAAAGGACACAGAATTAACTACAACAATCAGGGCTACACTGAATGCCTTTACTACAGCTACATGTACCCAAAATAAACTGTGATTTGATTGCAATAAATTTATTTAAAAATGCAAAAATAACTCCAACATGATGATGTGGAAAAAGTCTAAATTGATGCTTTGTCAGGTCTTTCTGCAAGAACACAAAAACACTGCTGTTGAAATTTTTGTTTTTCTGAATAAGGTTTGGTTCGATAAAAGTTATAAATCAATGGATGTCATTTATTAGGAGTTTTTTTTTTGGGTTGTTGAACAGTTTAAGGAGTTTTTAGGAGACTGAAACACAAAACAAATCACACAAAAAGTTAACAGAAAATCTAGATAATTTTAGGTATAAATTAAGAGACACCTTCCTGTCAGTTAGCCTGTTAAATGTTTTTTTATTCATTAATTAGAATTAAGTGATTTATCTGTGATTTCATGTCAATAAAACATATCAAAAGGATGCGGGAATAATTCCAACATGATGCTGATGTGGAAAAAGTCTGAATTCATGTTTTGTCAGGTTTGTCTGTAAGAACACAAGAACACTGCTGTTAAAATGATGGTTTTCTGAATGGAGTCAGGTTCTATCAAAGGTTTAAATAAATGGATGTAATTTATTTATTTATTTATGTTATGGATTTTTGAACAGTTAAAGAAGTTTTTAAGAGGCTGAAACACAAAGAAATAATACAAAAAGTTAACTGAAAAATTTAAGGTATAAATTTAAAGCATGCTTTCATGTTTTTGGCAAATTTCCTGAGTTTTTATGCAATACTGTTAAAATGATGGTTTTCTGAATGGAGTCTGGTTCGACCAGAGGGATTTGCAGAAATGATCAAAATCAACATTCTCAATCATGGTTGATTGCTCCTGTAAATAAATTTAGTTAAAATCTTTCTAAAAAATATTATAAATAAATGAAAGACAAAAAATACCACATAACACATTTAAATAATCTTTATAAAACTTAAAAAAATAAAACATGTCTCTAAACTTCTTCCAAAAAGTTTTTAGAAGTTACTGAAAGATCTCAAAACCTTAAATGAAAAAGAATGGCCTCCAATTTTAGTCCACTCCCATATTTTGTTTTTTATCCAATTTCAATTCAAACCTTTCAGAAACTTTAACTCGTGGGTCAAAGTCCCCAGTCAAAAACATAATCCAGTAATAAGATATGTTCCCCTCTAAATGTCACAGACGATGCAGTTTTATTGACTTCTTGTTACTTTAAGTTCAATAAAGGTTTAAAAACTTGGTCCACAGTTTGTAGATGTGTGAAGAAAAGAAAGAGCATAAATGAACGTAAAGAAGTGGCACAGCGAGGACAGATTCATCACAAACTCTCTAATATTTTTTAAGGGCTCAGCAGCCAATCAAACAGCCTCGGGTCGACAACACAACGCTCGCCACATTGCTGCATGGCAAGGAGGGAAAGTCTTTGATGTCCTTCTTCCTCCGCCAGTGCTGCGATCTGATAGCAGGTAATTGGACCAAAGTGCATCTAATTTGCCACAGAGAGAGATAATCATGAGGCGGTTTCATCACGTTTCCAGCCTTCTCTTCTCCAGGGACGAGCTTCAACTGTTCCGCCGATTATTTCATCAAAAACACAGGAGACAAAGAAAGCTGAATTTAAAAAAAAATACCAAAAAAAGAAGTGAAATGACCAAAGAAAAAGCCGTGAAATTAAAAAAAAGGGACCAAAAAAAATGTTAAATGACCAAAAATAGGCGTTAAATGTCAAAAATTATGTAAAAACAACAACAACAAAGACACAAAAAAAGGC
>NC_081517.1:12724623-12764623 GCF_030273125.1 Centropristis striata
GTTTGGAACAAATACCCCAAAATATTACAACAAAATACAACAAAACACTTCAACCCCAATTCGAAAAAAAGTTGTGACGATGTCTTAAAAACTTAAATAAAACAGAATGCAATGAATTGCTAATCCTTTTGGACATATATGTAATAGAAAACTGTAAAAAGACACAATAATTTATGATCACATTCACAAAAAATACCTATCTTTTGTGAATGTGAGAGGTAAAACTGTTAATGTGAGAGGTATTTTTTGTTATTATTACCTATATGGCCCCTCATATTTGCGTGTCTGTTGTTTTTAACATAATTTCTCTGCTTCGTGTTTGGACTCGTGTGTTGAATGTACTGTTGCCCTTCACACAACCTTAACCTCCAACAGCCAGCGCCCCCCTCTCTCAGGTACCAGTACTCCCTCCTCCCCCCCTCACCTCCCATCTGCTGCAGGACTCTCTGTCCTCCAGGTTCAGCTCAGAGTCCTGGCAGCGGCCCCGACCCCCGCTGAGCAGGCAGGGACCGATTTAGCCTCTCCATGTTTGTAGGCAGGCAGGGGGAGACGGGAGGGATAGGCGGTAGTGGGGAAGGGGAGGGGAGGAGAGGAGGAGGAGGAGAGGGGTAGGTGGGGGTGTTTGGTTGTTCTGCCGGCCTCAGCCAAAACTATGAGTCAGCCCCGACTGGGACTTCCAGCTCGGAGCCGGCCCTCCCACTTTCCCTGGACGATTCATTTCAGCTCATAAAAAAATAATATTTCCCTTCGGAGCTTCTTAACTTCTCTCTATTACAATGATTGGAAATTGATTTCTTTTTTTATGCTGATTAACAGAAAGATATTAATATGGAGTTTGGTGGAAATAACTCTTCTAACAGACATATTTTACAGTCACAGTAATACTAAACATGTTTGTCTCGTTCAAAAAGCAGTGATTATAAACTTTAGACACTTTAGACATTTGACTTGTGTTTTTATTATCTCCATGTTTCATGCACTGTAAAAAAAATCATTGAAAAACAGTAAAAAGTCATTGTTTTATGTTAAGTTATTCTACAGATAATTTATTTAAAAATAAAAATATACAGTATTTAAAAAAATATTATTTTAATATATCACTAACACTTTTTTCTGATTTTTTTTAGTTTTACTGTAAGAAAACAGAAAGTTTCCTCAATTTTACAAACACAAAAAAAGATGTGTATTTTTGTATTTTTATTTGGAACTCACTGTAATTTAACATTTAAGTAATTTAATAATACTGTAAAAAAAAAAAATATATATATATATATATATATATATATATATACTTTCCCATTATATCAACTCACAGATTTTCAAAATGTTATTTTATGGTTAATATTTGAAATAAAAGTAATTGACCCTTTTTTTATATGGCATTTGTACTTAATGTAGTAATGTAGTTTTTTACAGTGTGTGTGTGTGCTGCACGATGCATCGCTTCTATTTTCCACAGAAAACAAACGACTGAAATGTTTTTGACTTTGTCAGAGTCACGCCTGTTAGATTTGGATTTGAAGCTTAATCTTGGGTTCAGTTCACAAATAAAAGTAACCATCAGTCTTGTGAAAGCTGCTGCATGGAGACAAATTACTGAAGGAAAGGCTTAAAGCTGCAGGACGTCTGAGTCAGAGAGGAAACAGCTCTTTGTATCACTGCTTAGCAACTCGTGTGAGCACTCGCTGCGTTCTGTTGTGTATTATTAAAACCTCTGTGTAGATGTGTTCAGTCACGCTGCAGACAGAGAGACAGAGCGGAGAACGTTTCTTAAAGAATATCCAGCGTTATAAATATCTCCTTCTCCAGGTTGTGAGCAGGTGGGACGCAGGGCGGGACGGTACGGGGTCAGAAGGTCAACACTACTTCAGAGTGGACAGAAATGTCCGGTCAGCAGTGGAAGGTCACAAGTTCAATCCCCCAAAAAAACAGCCACACAGATGAAGTGTTTATCAGAGAGACTGAGGAATCTACGACGGCGTATTAGGACCAAGTATGAAAAACAAACAAAAATACGGACCTGGGGGAGGGCCGGTAATATTTCAATAAAAAGTGGCAAATCTATAAGGAAAAAAGGAGCAGATTTGTGAGAAAAAAATGGCAAATTTAGGAGAAAAAGTAGCAGATTTATGAGAAAAAAGTTGCAAATCTAGGAGAAAAAAGTGACAGATTTATGAGATTAAAGTGGAAAATCTACAATAAAAAAAGTAGGAGATTTATGAGAAAAAAGTTGCAGATTTATAAGATTAAAAGTGACAAATCTACAAGAAAAATGTTGCAGATTCTGTAATTTAGGCTACAAAACCACTGAAAGATGGAAAGGGCAAAACCCTTCCTGGTTAGGCTCTAGAAGACAGTTTAAGACTAAATAAATGATGTAAATGCTGAAAGTTAAGTTGTTACGAAGGCGACGAGAGCCACGGAAGTTACGTAAAAAAAAGTCCTCAAACCTTTCCAACTACAGTCAGCTGCTCTGTTATGATTTATGCACAATAAAGTAAATATCTTAACTTTATTCTGTCGTCTAGACGAAATTATTTTGAGCAAACATACCAACTCATATTTTATATAAAAAAATAGAAAAATACTGTAATTGCAAATAAACTTTTTATGCTAAAGAAATGGTGATTTGGGGAGATTGTCCTGTTGACATTTGTTACCTGTCGGGCTGTAATATATTTCATATATTTGTGTCACAGTCGCTGGAGCATGTTCACTGATACATTGACTGCAGAGTCACAGATTTCACCAGAAATAGTATTCAAATGGCATAAAGTTCAACATGCTTACACACATCCAACCTGATGTACCATGAAAACAACTTTTATCTGTCAAGCAGGCCGAAGATGCAGAAGGAGACAGAACACATTAATGTTTGGAAGCTTTGAGGAACTAACTGAAGCAACTTTCCTACTGCAAAGTATTGCAGTATGTATTATTATTATGTGTCTTCTTTCGGAACATTTTGAGAAGCTAAAGCCCAAAAAAACAGCGAGCGAGCGAGTAAGTGAGGGAGCAAGAGGTTGATTGACTGACCGTCAGGTGCTGGAAGAGCCAGGCTCTCAGGATGTTGGTGGCCACTTTGGGGAAGATTCCTCTCTTCTTGTTGTGCAGTTTGTCTCTGTCGGGGTCGTCGTCGTCTCCCTCGCTGGGAGAAGCCACGCCGTTGTCCAGGCAGTCACCTGGTCACCACAGAGAGAACAGACAGAAAAGAAAAGATGTTATGTTACAGTTGCACATCTGAACTTAGCCCGGGCTGCACTTGTTGTAGTTTTTCTGACACATCCTCACTTGATTTCCTCTGGACAAAAGAAGTTACTCATATATTTTCACAATGTCCATCAGCCTGAGAGTTCCTGCTGATTCAGTATATATTTGCTATACTCTGTAAAAAATAATAATAAATCTGTTTAATTTACGGTATAATACCGGCAGCTGTGGTTGCCAGAACTTAACCATAAAATATAGTGAATGGTTTTCTAATGAAAATTTAAATGTAAATATCAGCAAAAAAATAATTGTGTCCTTGTGACAAGATGGGATTTGTCCTTTAATTTTAAATTATTTTTATATTTTATTTTACAGTTTAAAAGTTTTGTAATATTCCTTGAACTACGGTAATTAAAAGCATCTACTAAGGTGACATTACATTTTTAATTTTACGCCCTATTTCTGATGTAATTTAACAGTGTTTTACTGTAATTTCTACAAACATTTTTTAGAGTGTACCTCCCTGTGGTTGCAGAGCTGCTAACATTAGCACACTGAGGCCTCTCTACGCTAACAAACACATGCCTTCACTGGAGTAAAGATCTCTCCAGTCGATGAGTGGATTCTAGCGGGTGACCCTGCAGTCCCCCCATCCCCCCACTGGTTCGGGGATCGTGTACATAATGCAGCGTTTCAGCCGTGAGCCACTAAAAGCAGCCGTGCCGGTGTTTTTACTGCTCTCTCTGCCTGTTTAATGAGGCTCATTTTCTCCTCAGTGTTTTTAACAGCGCCGGGCCAAGGTTAGGGCCCCGGGCCCCGGCAGCCTGCAGCAGCAGCTCCGGGCCCCGTCGCCCTGCCCGGAGTCAGCGGTGGACCGGGGGCCTCCCTCCGCCCGAACAGGGGCAGGACTCTGCCGTGCAGCAGAGCCTGAAAAGGTGGAAATAATCATAAAAATGATGCGTAACTCCATAAACAAGCTCTCAGCCTCATTAGGCTGAACCACAAGCTCCCCGGGGCTGATTCACACTCCTCCTCCTCCTCCTCCTCCTCCTCCTCACAGAGCTCCGACCTGCTAACGCTTCATGACATCAGCTTTACAGAGGAAGTGAGGACGATTTGGCCAAAGCTTCATTTTGTGTTTATCGCTGTAAATATCTTAAACAAAGCTGCTGCAGTCAGCCGTGTGTGGAGACCAGGGTTGCAAAAAGTTGGACATTTTCCATGGGAATTAACGGGAATTAACAGGAATAAACAGGGAATTTACAAAATTGAAGGTTGGCCCTTAACAGGGAACTTAAATATAGTTGGGAAAATATATTTTAGCATAATTTTGACTAAAACAAGCAGATTTCGTGCAAGCATACTTGAATATCTGCTATTCCTGCAGGGCTACTGAGACCACGCCCCCTACTACTGGGGCCACACCCCCTACATGCACTGTGCATTCCTGCATCACATGTTCAATCCATTTACATGCTGAATGGGACTTTTTTGGAGGGAGGGGCTCTTTTTTTTTTTTTTCATTCAACATTTTGAGGCTTTTTGGGTCACTTAACTTAATTTTTGAATGGGCGGGGTCAGGGAGGAGTAATATTTAAGTCAACATTCATGTTTTTGTTGTTCAATAAAATAATTTGAAGGATAGGGACTTTTAGCTTAGCTGTAACTGAAGTGTTAAAATTATTATTTGTTACAAAATTTCAGTGACTTTGCAGAAGAGTGTTCAACATTTAAGGCTCACTTCTTCTATTTGGCTACAGGTCAAGGAAGGTCTCTAGTTTCCAAATGAAATATCTCGAGGTGTCCATTAGCGGTTGGCTACTACGTAACCACCCAAAATTGACCAATTGCGACAAGCCCAACCTACTGTTGGGGTGGGTCCCACACCCAGAAGAAAACTTTTTGGCACTCTGACTTGTGCTCCAGCATGGACCAAGCAGAGTCCAGAGCTGCTCATTGCATTTGGCTATTATTCTTTCAATAAATTATGAACTTTATTCAGTTGTTTTGAGTCTTTTGTGTAGAACAAAAGAACCGGGGCAGAGATTTCGAGAGGCTTTACGGGCCCCTGCTCAAACACATTAAAACTTGATAAAGTTCTACTCAGAAATAAATCTGTTGAAATGTATTTTTAGTTGTATGATTCTGCAGGATGTCAACAAAATGTTTATATTTTTGTTTGGATATGATACAGATAGTTTAAATTCCCCATAAATTCCCATTTATTTCCAGTTAATACCCAGGGAAAGTTTCCAATTTAGAATATTTCCAAAGTTTCTGGAAATTTACTGGAAATTGTCCACCCCTTTGTAACCCTAGTGGAGACAGGTGATGAGAGGAGCCAACAATATTCTCCTGACACCTCCAAATAACTTAAAAAATTCTCATCTAATGCACTTTAAATTTCAAATTCTGTAAATATCTGCTCCAGCTGTTGTTCATGCTAGGTCATTCTTATCACGCTGATATTTCTTCATTTGTTCATTTTTCTTAAAAGTTAAACTTTTTTTTTTCTCTTTACTGTAACAAACATCATTAAGTTTCAGCATTAGAGACCAGAATACAAACACAGAAACATTCAGGCGTCATACAGAAATCGGGATGATGTGACAGGCAAGTGCATGACATCATAGGAATAAAAAAGAAGGGCAATCTTACGCAAGCGGGATCGTAAAAATCAGTGTACCTCGCCCGGCACGGGTAAACTGGGGCCCCCTCCTGCAGCCAGACCCCAGAGGGGAGCAAGCAGGCGAGCGTCTGGTGGAAGAGCCCGAAGAGACTACGTGGACCCGCCGACCTGTGGGCCCACCACCCGCAGAGTCAGGCATAAGGGTCGGGTGCACAGAGAGTCGGGCGGCAGGCAAAGGCGGGGACCTGGGCGTGCTGACCCCTGGCTCCAGCTGCTAGCTCTGGGGACGTGGAACGTCACCTCGCTGGCAGGGAAGGAGCCCGAGCCTGTGCGGGAGGTGGATCGTTACCAACTAGAAATAGTTGGGCTCTGAATTCAGATTCAGGAGGAACAATGCGGCTTCCGTCCTGGCCGTGGAACAACGGACCAGCTCTTTACCCTTTCGAGACTCCTGGAGGGGTCATGGGAGTTTGCTCATCCAGTCTACATGTGCTTTGTGGACATGGAGAAGGCCTACGACCGTGTCCCTCGGGGAGTCTTGTGGGGGGTACTGTGGGAATATGGGGTACCGGGCTCGTTGCTACGAGCCATCCGGTCCCTATATGACCAAAGTGAGAGCTGTGTCCGCATACTCGGCACAACGTCAAACACGTTCCCGGTGGGTGTTGGCCTCCGCCAGGGTTGCCCCTTGTCTCCGATTCCGTTCGTGGTCTTCATGGACAGGATCTCAAGGCGCAGCCGGGGGGAGGAAGGGATCCGGTTTGGTGACCTAAAAATTGCATCTCTGCTTTTTGCAGATGACGTGGTTCTTTTGGCTTCATCAAGCCGGAACCTCCAGCACTCGTTGGGGCGGTTTGCAGCCGAGTGAGAAGCGGTTGGGATGAGAGTCAGCACCTCCAAGTCTGAGGCCATGGTTCTCTGCCGGACAACGGTGGACTGCCCCCTCTGGGTGGGGAGAGAGATACTGCCTCAAGCGAGGGAGTTCAAGTATCTCGGGGTCTTGTTCACAAGTGAAGATAGAATGGAACGCGAGATGGACAGGCGGTTTGGTGCGGCGTCAGCAGTGATGCGGGCGTTGTACCGGACTGTCATGGTGAAGAAGGAGCTGAGCCTGAAGGCAAAGCTCTCACCTATGGTCATGAGCTTTGGGTAGTGACCGAATGAACAAGATCGCAGAGACAAGCGGCCGAAATGAGCTTCCTCCATAGGGTGGCTGGGCTCAGCCTTAGAGATAGGGTGAGGAGCTCAGACATCCGGAGGTAGCTCGGAGTAGAGCCACTGCTCCTTCACGTCGAAAGGAGCCAGCTGAGGTGGTTTGGGCATCTGGTAAGGATCCTCCAGGGCGCCTCCCGTTAGAGGTGTTGCAGGCACGTCCAACTGGTAGGAGGCCCCGGGGAAGACCCAGAACACGGTGGAGGGATTATATCTCTCTCCTGGTCTGGGAACTGGCCTGGGACGTTGTGGCTGGGGAGAGGGACGTCTGGAATGCCCTGCTTAGCCTGCTGCCCCCGCGACCCGGCCCCGGATAAGCGGACGAGAATGGATGGATGGAATGGAATCTTACACAATAACTTCACATACATTTCTTTAAAAAAAAAAAAACCTGTTCACTTTAACCATATAAGTATATTTTTGAATATCTATAATAATTTGTATGGACTCAAAATACTTACTTAATTCAATCAAATCAGTTCAACTGCTTTTGTGCGAGATTTAAGGTTTTAATTAGTACTTTGATTCTGTAAAACGGGGCCTTGATGTCATGATTGACGGCTGAAACTGACTCCTGATTGGTCAGCTTCACTGGAAACAGGTGTTCTAGGTTGCTGATGTAACTGTGTCAAGCATTTCAGTGATTTTTTTACTTTTTTCCTCACATTAAAAAAGTGGATTTGTTTCCTAACCTTAAAGTATTAGTGAATATTTGAGGGAAGTGACAAAAACACGTCGACGTGCAGCTTTGTCTTTGTCTTTTTAAACTTTCAGTACCTCAGTGATGAGTAACAGCAGGATTTATTTTCAAGTTTCTGCAGCTCTGGTCCGATTTTTTATAGGGTTTCTTTTGTCACTTGTAACTCTTTATTATGCAATAAAACAGGAGAGATTTGGGAGCAAAACTTATTCTTAAACTTTGATTGCATCGCAAAATAAATTTGTGATTAGAAGAGCCTTAAATGCAAATCCAAAAGATGAATCCAAAAGTTTTGGATTTGCACTAATACATTTTTAATCGTACAATAAAACACTTTTTAATTACAGTGTTGTTAGTTCAAAAAAATGTTTTCTATTGGTTGCATAACCCTTGTGTTGTCTTAGGGGTCAAAATAGACCCACCACTAGGAGACGCCCTTAATGATCTTTTTGCAACTTGAAATTCAACGACATTTCCTAGAAAGAATTTTCCTAAAATCCCCCAACATGAGATAAAGTTAAAAATCACCATTGTTCATATTTCCATGAAAGCTGAACACCAACAGGAGACAAATCCGGTCTTAGGGGTCAGCTAGAAAATCATTTTCATACCACAAAAACCATGCTAAAAAATGATGTTTACACCTATGTGGTACCTTCAGTAATGAAAATAAACCCCTACTTTAGTAGTTAACAAGTTATGACTGGTGTGAGTGGATTACACTGATTAAATCCAGTTTTTCTGCTCTGTAAAGATTGAAAACCTCGATATTCACACAGTTTGTGATGAATGAAGGTTGTTTCTTTATGAAAAATATGTGGGTCAATCAAGCTGTATTTAGGGGGTTTAGTGAAGGTGGGTCATTTTTGACCCTTTGGACAAGTGTATACAGATAGTTGAGACAACACCAGGGTTAGTACAGACAGCAGGTGGACGAAAATATAACTGTAATGATAAAGTATTTGAATCCAGAGAGATCTCTGAAGTCTGAAGATGAGGAAGATGTTTGGGTGTTTATCTCTCAGCATCAGGAACAAACGATTCAGGATAAGAAACATGTCCACGATGAGACGCTGCAGCAGTCTTTCTGTCTCTCTCTTCTCTCCACTCAGGAGATTTCCTTTTATTCCTCAAATCTTAGCTGAATGCACTCTGAGTGTTCTGCTGTTTGAGCACATGATGGATCTCTGCTCTGCACATGTGACATAAAGTTTGAAAGAGGACCAGATGAAGCGGTGCGGCCGTGCCACCGGCCTCGCTGCACTTCTTAAGAACTGTTTGTACAACATTTTATTATCCGTGCTCTGCTGCAGAGCGCTCACTGGAGGGAGAAGAGAGAGAGAGAGAGAGAGAGAGAGAGAGAGAGAGAGAGAGAGAGAGAGAGAGAGAGAGAGACTTTATTTTCCACCACATTTCCACTGCGGATCGTTGAGTCGGTGGGCGGGGTCAGGGGAGAGAAAAGCCAATCCGACGATCTAATAATGCTGAGGTCAGACCTCAAATAAAAAAACAGAGATGAATCCTGCTGAGAGGTTTTAAAGGAGGCTCGAAATGTACGGCCAAAAGTATGTGGACGCTGGAAGACTGCAGCCATGTTTGATCCACTCATCTGGTTCCAGTCTCTGCACCACATGTTGGAGTCTGCAGCATCTGATCAGCTCTGGCTCACAGGCCAGTTCACCCCTGGTACTCCACACCAAAAAAACATTTCTTTATGGAGCTGGCTTTGTGCACCACTGTTGGAGACATCAGTGCATGCTGCAGCAGAGAGGCTGCGTTCACACTGCAGCTCCTAATGCTCAGATCTGGATGTGTGACCTGCTCCTGCTCCTGAATTGACCCCATGAACAAGAAGAAGGAGAAGGAGAAGGAGAAGGAGAAGGAGAAGGAGAAGGAGAAGGAGGCTTTCTGCTCCGTCTGTACGGAGGAGGAGGAGGAGAGGAAGTGATGGAGTGCTGGGATCAGAACAATCCATCCTGTAATCACCATCAGACTGCCGGAGCAGATCTGTGATGGTTGTCGCTCTTGAGTGACGTAAAAGTGACTAAAAACATCAGACCTAGATCTGGTTTAGGAGCACATATGAAACAGGTCCAGCTCTGATTTGAAAAAGATCTGATTCAATGTGACTTCTGCTGTTCACACGGTGAGATCACATATAAGCAAAAAAGTCTGATTTGGGAGCCTGCTGCCTGTAGCCTGAACGAAGGTTAAAATAGTTTTGTTTCGTTGTGAATTTTTGTTTTCAAATTCAGTTTTATTAGGTGTTTTTTGTTGAAAATGCTTAGTTTTAGGTTGTTTTTTTTAAAGTTTTAGTTTCTTTGTAATGGGGTATTTGTTGGGTGTGAGATTCAAAAGGTCACAATAAATGTTGCCTTTATTTCCTTTTATTATCGATCTCAGCCCAAATAAGGTAATTAACTCTTTCAGCTCCAGTGAAGTGCTGAACTTTTTGAAGGCGATTGACTCACAAAGTCGTGTAACATCCCAGTCTCAATGTTTTTTCAATTCTAGTTTTCGTTTTTCGTTAACTATAATAACGTCAGTGTGAACGCAGCCTGAAGGCGCCTTCACAACCCAAAGTTTAGTCCCTTTCAATTGAACTCTGCTGGTTAAATGCTTGTTCTGGTTCGTTTGGTCACTTGTGAACACTCCAGTCGTACTCTGATGCGGACCAAAACAGGCTCCACGTTTATTTCCATGTTTACTTTTATCACCGCCAACTTTACAACCAATGAGAAATAAAACTGAGTAGATTTCATCCCTTCTCCTTCGTACACGCCCGTCTTATTACATTTCTGCACTGTGAGGGAAACCAGATTGAATACAAAATCAACCAAATGTATCACTTTCACTCTGATTCAGACAAACCAAACAGACCTGGGTTGTAAAAGATCCCAAAGGGGCTCAAATCAGAAATAACTGAACCAAAGCAAGCAGCAAAAATTAAAGTTCTGGGCTGAAAACTTCCCTGTAGTTATGAATGAAACACACAAACAGCTGCTGAATGTATCTACAAATTTTAAATAAGTTGCTAAATGTATCACCTGCACAAATGTAGAAAACTGTAGAAATCTGTAAGTCGACTCTTCTGCTCAGATGTTTGAGAAATGTACTCTCTTTCTGGAGGTACTGTGTACTTTTAAAGTTCTGCAAAAACGGTCTTAACATTTCAGTCTGTGCACAGATTAAACGTGTGAGTCTGAGCTGCAGAGTGCAGAGTGTTTTTTGGAACTTTGGTTTGAGGCAGATCAGCTGTTTTTATGTTGAACACAGACACGAGGCTGATGCTGATCCTCTCATCTCACTCTTGAAAAGAAAGCAAACGAGTATTTCTCTCTCTTTACATTCAGTGACTCAAAGTGACAGTATTACGGTCTTCTCTGCCGAGGACATGTTTCTCTGTTTATGTTCTCCAGGACGGCAAATTAACACCGAGCTGAAGCCAAATGTGCCGCGGAGTTTTGGCCGTGGCTTCTGAGTCCGCCTGCAGTCAGCAGATGTCATCTGAAGTCCTGCTGAACTGAGGTTTTTCACTAACGTCAAAGAAATCTCTTATTAAACCACACTTGGCTCAGCGGCGGAGGTCAGCCGGAGAGCTGGCAGCGTGGAAGAGATGTTTAAACGTCAGAGAGCGAGCCGGAGCAGCTTGAGGTCTGGCTGCTGAGACGTCCAGTCACAGAGAAGCAGATCTGAGTCCAGATGGAGGTGTGACACAGTTTGTCTTCAGTTTCACAGGCTGCACTCCAAAACTCCCAAAGTCATGGAAATTCAGTTACAGACAGATTTAAGTCTCGTAGTTTTAGTTCTCCCGGACACAAGAAACCACAGCTTCATACAAGCAACTTGGAGCAGACAGACTCAGCTGAAGACAGAAGTGAAAGTATCAGGATGTCTGTTACAGTTTCTAACAGTGAGGTTGTGCACCTGGAAACAGGAGAAGTTCTGCAAGAACAAACGCTTGACATGCAGAACTAGCAGGGGGAAACACAGCTTCTTTCCCTGGGCGGTCAGAGCACTCAACACACACATAGGACAGTAAAAAAGCAGGATACAAAAGATGCATTCTAAATGCCCATTTGTGCAATAAAACTGATATGTGCAACACAATTAATATGTACAACACACTTTCTAAACTGTCTATACCATTTCTAGAATTTTCTTCCTAGTGGGGCCCCGTGCACCGATATTACTCCAGTCTGTCGTCACATAAGCAGAAGATATGTTTCACATGGGCTAGATAAAAAAACAAAACTGTTTCAAGAACGATAACATTTGTACGGGCTGTTCCAACTGTTGAGTTCTGCAGGACAAACCCATTTGTGACTTGCAAAAAAGTGCATAAAATGACTAAAAGGAACAACCACGTTGTGTTTTGTCGGGACACGTCGGGATGCACAAAAAATATATATATGGTCAAATCACAATGTGTCTTTTTGGTCAACACTGGGATTTAGCACCAAAAATCAATGATAAAATTAATTGCGGACAAATTTAATTGTTGATAATGAGTTGGTTGCATTTTGACGACGTCATCAGACCTGCAGGTCGTAAATCAAAGTATCTGGCAAATTAAGACTTTGAAAAGTCAGAGAATCACCAAAGAAAATGGATATATACACCAAATTTCATGACAATTTCTCCAACATTTCGCTTGAAGACACAAACAATGAAGAATAATCAGAGGATCACTTAGATCTAAAACTGAGGAAAGGTGAGAAGGATTCACCCTGTGAACCTCTAACCCTCCTGTTATGTTGTGGGTCAAATTGACCCATTTTAAAGTTTAAAAACAAAAACGAAGTTAAAGTATTTTTTCGGGATGAAACTTCTTCTGCTTGGCTTAATAAGTGTAATCAACATATAAAATGAAAATGGTTCATTTCACATATTTGGAGGTTTATATTACATGGATTCTGTTGGGGTAAATCTGAACCAACAGAAGAGGTGACTGGTGTTAATTCATCAACATCACACCATGAAAGAAAAAAATTAAAAATGTTAAATAAAATTTTCAATAACTCAGTGTCATTGTATTGTATTTTATATGTAAGTCTTTCCAATGGACATTAAATTAAAAAAAGTTTTAACATGCATTTTTCATGAAAAACAAGTGAATTATCCTCATTGAACCTAATGGATCTATGAGGTAAAGAACACCATCACACTAAATATTGATTGAAATGGTTAGTAATTGAACGATTAATTAAATATAAACAATGTTTATTGTGATTTTTTGGTTTCTGACACTTGTCACTGTCAAATTAACCTACAAACATTATTGCTGTTCCTGAGAAATGAACATAGCAGGAAGGTCAAAGGAGACAAAGTTTAATCTGGATCTTGAACTTGATCGTTTGCAGCCTCACTGCCATCGTGGTTAATAACAGTAATTCCAACCAGAACTCTGACACCCGAGCTGGGAGAGTTATTAAACAGCATTGTATCCACTGCACCGCTGGCGAGTATTTCATACAACTTCAGGTCCAGAGTTCTAAACTGTCCCTGTACCGGCTGCAGCTCCCACAGAGCCGTGGCTGCTGTCAGAGCCTCACAGAGCTGCTGAGAGTCAGTGAGAGTGACTGCAGGGTTTGATTTGATATGGTGTTCAGATGTCGTTGTCCAATTACAGCAGAACATTCTCATTAATCACAGAACAAGAAACCTGGGAACAGCCTCTCCTGTCCTCTCCTCTCTGCTCTGTGTAAACAGCCTCTTCTGTCCTCTCCTCTCTGCTCTGTGTAAACAGCCTCTCCTGTCCTCTCCTCTCTGCTCTGTGTAAACAGCCTCTCCTGTCCTCTCCTCTCTGCTCTGTGTAAACAGCCTCTCCCGTCCTCTCCTCTCTGCTCTGTGTAAACAGCCTCTCCTGTCCTCTCCTCTCTGCTCTGTGTAAACATATTTTCAGTGAATATTTGTCACGTGACCGTTGGTCTCAGCAGAATCAATCATGTCTTCACAGTGTCTCTGAGGAGCAGAATATAATGTTTTTAACAGGATCTGGTTAGTGCAATCGCTTTATTTTAAATGACACATGTAGAATAAAGAGATTCTGACACAAATATCAACATTTTAACACAAGTTTTGGTCACTTTTTCGTAAACTATGTTCAAGGAAAGTTCAAATTTGTGCGATAATGTCTGTTTTTACAGTTTCTTTCTAAGATAATTGCTGGATTTTGGCAACCTCCTAAAGAAAACATTGAACACCAAGATGTTGATTAACAACATAATAACCCAAATTATGATCTTGTTAAAGATTAAAAAAACATAATTTTTGCAAGACAGCAAAGAGAACCTGTATCAGTGCAGCTTCCAGCATGATTTAGGATTTATATTTTATTTATATGTTTCTGTTCTCAACGTCTTTCGCAGCCGAGCATAAAGATTTCACTTTTTTTTTTAAAGCTTTTTTTCTCTCACTTTTTCAGTTTCTAAGTACATTTTTTTAAAGAAACAATTTAAAGGAACACAAGTGAAAACACACTGTGAAGGTCTCTTGTCCATTTCTTCATGTTTATTTGTGTTTTAGTCTGTTTAAGTGTTTCTACACTGTTTAGAATATGAATTCTGTTAATGCATGTGTGAGTGTTCTCACTGCATGCTGTGTTATTTCAGTCCCGTGTGTAGAAAATGTGTGTGTGTGTGTGTGTGTGTGTGTGTTCTGGGATATAAAGCTCTCTTTCTTCCCGCTCTGCCTGAACCTCTCGTCGTCTGTCAGCCTTCATCTCTCCTTCACTGACTCTTTTTCTCAACCGTCTCCCGATATTTTCAAACTCATGTCAACTTCAACATGCCGCCGTTTATAAGCGCGCACACACACACACACACACACACACACACATTTTTTTCTTCCTACTATATTTCTAGGAATGGTTACATTTTTTAGGTCTTGAATTATTTATTTTATGCATTATAAAAGATTTTTGAGGCCATTATGTTTTTATTTTTTTAATTTATTTTTAAAAATGTTGTTTTTATTTATTAAGGGTTTTTTTCTGTAATTTATTTTTATATTTTTGACAGATTTTTTATGACATTAAGTTAAAAAGAAAAAGTTCTCGTCCCAAAGCTGAAAACAGCTGTTTTTTTGACTTTCTTATTTAGAAAAGATTTTTAGGCCCTTTAAATTTGTTCTGAATATTTTTGAGGTATTTTATTAACTTCAATTATTTTAGGAATATTGCCTTATATGTCTTGAATTTATTTTTATATTTTTAAAGAGTTTTTAGGTGATTAAAAAATTGGACATTTATATTTTGATATTTTTTAATTTATTTTCTTACATTTATTTTAGATATTTATTATGATTTTTTTGGGACTTTAAGTTAAAGTAAAGAGGCCTCTTGGCTCAGCTGATTCTCACTGAGTCTTTTTAATGGGTCCAGCAGACTCTCACTCAGCTGGTCGCCATGGCGATCCGTCAGTTCTCTCACCTTGTTCGCTGCTGTTGTCTCCGCTGTGAGACGTGTGTCCACCGCTGGACGGTCCCGGCGTCCCAGCCGACCGGATCGACGCCGCGTCGTCGTGATCTCTGCTCCATGAGAGCTGCAGGGAGGAGGAGACAGGAGGAAAACCAATCAGAGCTGCAGCCAGGTTAACGAACGGATACTGTCCCACTCTCTTCATCTTATGGATCCAGACTTAGACTTTCTTAATGGTCAAACTGCCCTGTTTTCACTCCCAAACGCTACAACAATCACCTTCTCCAGCTACTGTGTCTGGATGACTGCCGGTACAGCACCAATACATCAAAATAAACTGATTTATCTGTGATTTAATGTCAATAAAAGGATCTAAAGGATGCAGAAATGAATAACATGATGCTAAAGTTGAAAAAGTATGACTTGATGCTTTGTCAGGTCTGTCTGCAAGAACACTGCTGTTAAAATGATGGTTTTCTCAATGGAGTCTGGATCTATCAAAGTTATAAATCAATGGATGTAGTTTATAATGGACGTTTTTATGGATTGAAGTTTAAGAAGTTTTTCAAAGGCTGAAACACAAAACAAATAACACAAAAAGTGAATTGAGACATTTAGATCATTTAAGGTATAAAATAAGGGATGCAAACATGTTATTTGAACAATTTTATGGGTTTTTAAGCATTATATATGGAGCCAAAATAAAGTGATTTATCTGTGATTAAATGTGAATAAACAGATCAAACGGCTGGCACAGAGAAGAGAGAGTAGAGCAGAGAGCAGAGAGGAGAGGACAGGAGAAACTGTTTACACAGAGCAGAGAGGAGAGCACAGGAGAAGCTGTTTTATTTACATTTAAATTACCCAAAAACGTTGGGTAACAATATCTGTATTGTCAGACCTGTGAGTTGTTTTGTTAATTTTCTGCTGATTTGTCCGTCTGAAAAAAAGACAAAAGACTCTGATATAATAATCGGAGCTCACTTTCATTTGTCAGTGAAACATCTCACTTTTTTGCCGTCTCTGGTTACACTGTTGTCATGTCTCACCGTGTGTGTTTTTATAGTTTTACAGCAGCTTTGGATGCAGCTCAGCCGATCAAAACAGGCTCTGATTTATTATAGCTATTACTTTACACCTATCTGCTTTTTGGCACAACATATATCATATGACTCATATTTGAAGCTGATCTCTTTCAGGCTCCACTGGCAGAAAATCAACCCGAACAAACATAAAATAGCATCTTAGTCCCGCCTACTGTGTTTGATTGACAGGTGATCAGGGCAGGAACACCTCGGCCACAGAGAACAGGATTATCATCGTATCATCCCTTCCTGAGAGGAGGCTCTTGAAAATGAAACCACAGCTTTAGGAGCTGCTGGTCATCCGACACTAAGCTGCTGGAGTTCACACTTGTGGGTGATTAAAGGGTTAAAAGCCTGACAAGTGGCTGCTGAGAGCTTCGGGGAGAGGATGCTGGTCTGAAACCTGCTCTGTTGGCTCCAGAAAACACACACAAGCTGACTCTTCACCTCTATTATTCCTGCTTCTCTGGGAAAGCGACAAAAGTCTCCATGAGTCCGACAGGAGAGAAAGTATAGAGATCAGTGTGTGTGTGTGTGTGTGTGTGTGTGTGTGTGTGTGTGTGTGCAGCAGATGTGTCTCCTGCAGCTGGACGATCAGTCACATTCTGCTCACATTTCAACATTTCTGTTTTCTTCCCTCACTGCATCATCTCCTCACCGGAGAGATCGAATACATGTTTGCTTCGAAAAAATGGCCAAAGATCCATCGTTAATCGTAGACAGAAACTGTTAAAAAACAGGCATTTTTATTGGAATTTGGACTTTCCAACGGTCCTTGAACAGTTCATAGGTTATGAAAAGTGAGTGAGCTCACCTGATCCACGTTGTTCCCTGATGACCGGAGGAAGTCCTCACTGTCAGATTTGTTTCCGTCTCTGTCGTCGATCACCAGGTCGATCGGCATTTTCCCTTTCAGACAGCTGATGTATCGATGGCAGAAGTTATCACAGAGCTCATGAACCTGGGGACAAAATACAGTTTATATTAGAGGTGTGAATCAGCGTGTCAGCCCCATGATACGATTTTATCGCGGTACTTGAGTCACGATACAATATTATTGTGATTTTAAGCATTTTGTGATTCGGTGAGTATTGCGATACAATATATTGCGATTTAACTGTTTAACTAGATTTTGTGTCCACAAAATTAAATTCAATCAAGAATTGTTTTGTCCAATAAGAGAAAATTCTCAGTGTATTCATCTCACTTCAGTCTTTTTATTTCTCCACAATGAGAGTCAAACCCACAGACTGACCAACAAAGTATTCAGTCAAACTGAACTGAACTGATATCAGACATGTATGGACGACAACAACTGCAGCATTTTATCAAACTTTCACAAACGACAAGCTTCACTGCTCTCAATGTGTTTTGATGATAAACTGCCCACAACAATGTCTGGATCATCTTTCAGTAACATCTCATGGTTTCTGGAAACAGACGTTGCTGTTGAGTTTTTAAAATGCATTTTTGGAGCTCATGTGGGACGGCGTATTAGGGCCAAGTATGAAAACAAAACAAAAAAAGGTAATATTTCAATAAAAAAGAGTCAAATCTGGGAGAAAAAAGTAACATTTTTATGATATTTTACATCTGACATCTCTACAGTGGATATCTCCAACACTGCAACTCACAACAAAACTATCGAAACTGATAAACAGAAGGACAGGTAAGAGGAAAAATACGGATCTTTGGGTGAAGTGTCCCTTTAACTTTTGACATACTTGGACTTTAGTCTGCTTTTATGTTACTTTAAACTTCTACTTACACTCCACAGAGGGAAACATTGTACCTTATTTGTTTAAAACTTATAGTGATAAAAACATTTGTATAATATATATTATGAAGCATAATAATCCTGCTCACCTTCAGTAACACAGAGAATCTAAAAGTGGTAACTACAACATTCAAATGCTCTTACATGTATTTAAAAGTAATAAAAAACAAAATAATATAATATTGAATATAAATCACCTTCTCCAGCTCCAGCAGGTGGAAGCGCAGCACTTGTATCGACTGGACCATCTATAGGAAATAAAGTGCGACAAAGATGAACACTTTTATGCCCAAAACAGGTCTTAAAAGCATAACTGAGCAACAATAATAACATTAATAACTCACCAGATTATCTAGCTCTGGGTTGGATGAAAACAAAGGCCTCTCTGATCGGATCTAGACACAGGAAAAACACAAAATAAAACAATTAAACAGCTGAACTAACTGCCTCAAAGGCTCCAGGTTCACTGTGTCAATGTGTTTTAATGTTTTGTTCTCATTTAGACCACAGCCAACAGAATTAACAACAATATCAATTAGCAACATTTTCCCTCCATCTCCAAAAGTCAGCGACAATGACACATGTGTAGCTTGTTGGAGCGCCAAATTACAGAAGAACAAGAAGGAAGGAAACAGGACAGTAACGAGAGAAACTTTAAAAACAGGCGTTATCGTCTGAGTTTTAACTTTCTGACGGTCCTCAAACGGATCATCGGTTTCAAAAGTTTCCGTTATAAAAAGTGACCAAAACTTGTGTTAAAATGTTGATATTTGTGTCAGAATCTCTTTATTCTCCATGTGTCATTTAAAATAAAGCGTTTGCACTAACCAGATCCTGTTAAAAACATTAAATTCTGCTCCTCAGAGACACTGTGGAGACATGATTGATTCTGCTGAGACCAACGGTCACGTGACAAATATTTACTGAAAATCTGTTTACACAGAGCAGAGAGGAGAGGACAGGAGAGGCTGTTTACACAGAGCAGAGAGGAGAGGACAGGAGAGGCTGGAAACATGACAATACTTCAATATGTACAATATGTGGAGAAAACTGGTTTTGGTCATATTACATATTTCTTTGAAAAAAATGTTTTTGATACTTTTAAATCTTTTTTTTTTGTTGCTATTTTGTTGTTGTTGTTTTTTCTTTTTTTTGGTCTTTGTCTTTTTAGGTTGTTTTCTGTAATTTTGTTGATTTTTTTTTTTTTTACTTTTTTGTTATTTTGTGAAACAAACAACAAAAAACGCCCTGAAACGACTCATTGTGGTTCAGAGGGTTACACAGACACATGGATAAAGTTCTGGTTTCTGTACCTGTTTGGAGAAGACAGCGATGTCCTCGTTGAAGGAGTCTGAGGAGCAGACGTCTCCTCCCGCCTCGCCGCTCTCTCTCGGCGTGCAAGTCGCCAATTCACATTTTTCAAAGATCAGTGCGAGCAGAGGGAATAAAGGATGTCTGGAAGAAAGAAATGCAGATATCTCAAAACCTGAACAGACAGGGAGAAACAAAGCAGGTGTTCCTGATGCACAAGCAGGAACAATCCTCAACCCAATACTCTTTTATTTATTAAGAGAAAAAGAGTTAGCCAAAGAATAAAACAGAAAAACAACAAAAGCTAAAAAAAACAAAAAAAACAAACAGTAAAACTCCAGTGGAACATCTGAGACAGACAGATCTATTATAAGTCCATTTTATTTATGAAATATATTAGGAGACATGGTTTTACACCAATATATGGCCAAACATTTAAACATTAGTGGATTTAAAAAGGTTCATCATCACCACATCACACTGAAAATAACATCAGATGAAAGTTACATATAGTTTCTTTAAGTTAAAATTGTATATTTAAAGAAAGAGAGAGAGAAAGAGAGTCATGATAACTTTAGGCTTCATAACCCTAAGACCTTTTATCTAAATGAGTTTGATGTGAGATTGAAAAAAAAAACTATTAAATAAAAAGATGTTTGAGCAGCAGTGGGGGAAAAACTATGTCAACTTGACATAGTTATAAACTTTCACTCAAGCTGAGTTCTTAAAGCTGGAGTAGGCAGCTTTATTTTTGGTTTCTTTGAGAGAAAAACCTTCCAGCAGGTTGTGATTTAAGTGTTGAGAGAAAACTCCACCCTTGCTCCTCTCAGCTCCGTTTTCAGGCTTTAGGGAAAAACCTGACCTGTGACATGAAACTGTGAGTCGACTGACACTCCTTTCATGCAAAAGAACAATTTTATATCTTGTGTTTGTCAGAGATGAGCTCAAGAGTTTCCAGGAAATAATAATTCAGCATAAAATACGACTTGATCTTTGACCTCTCAGACCAAAAGCAGTCCTCAAACTTTATGTCGTTACATATTTTGACTAGCAGCAGAGTGTTTTCACATTCAGGTTTTTCTGCTTTTACTTGAGTTGAAGGAGCTGATATATGTCATTTAAGTGTTGAGAGAAACTCTAATCCTGCTCCTCTCAGCTCCGTTTTCAGGCTTTAGAATTAAAACCTTACCTGTGACATGGTAAATGGACTGCACTTATATATCGCTTTTATCCAAAGCGCTTTACACTACAGACTACGGTCATTCACCCATTCACACACACATTCATACTGGTGGCAGAGGCTACCCTATACGGTCCCACCTGCCACCATTGGGAATTCATTCACACACCAATGAACGCAGCATCGGGAGCCATTTGGGGTTCAGTATCTTGCTCAAGGATACTTTGACATGTAGGCTGCCATGGTCAGGAATCAAACCACTGACATTCCGGCCAATGTGCAACCGCTCTACCAACAAAATCACAGCCGCCCATGACGTGAAACTGTGAGTCGACCCACACTCGTACGATTGTGATTTAACCCAAAAACTCAGTTTCATGCAATGCATCAATTTAAATCTTGTGTTTGTCAGAGATGAGCTCAAGAGTTTCTTAGAAATTAATTATTCAGAATTAATACAGACAAATTGACTAAATAAATATTTGTCCCCTCAGACCAAAAGCAGAGCGTTTTCACTTCCAGGTTTTTCTGCTTTTACTCGAGTTGAAGGAGCGGATATACGTCTCCAGCTGAGCGCCTGTTTCTGTTTCGGCTTCACTTCAGCACTCAAACACAAAAACAAGTTGAGTTCTTAAAGCTGGAGTAGGTCGTTTTATTTTTGGTGTTACCAAGAGAAAAACTTTCCAGCAGGTTGTGATTTAAGTGTTGAGAGAAAACTCCACTCCTGCTCCTCTCAGCTCCGTTTTCAGGCTTTAGGAAAAAAATCTGACCTGTGACATGAAACTGTGAGCCGAACAACACAAAAACTCAGTTTCATTTTTTTTTTTAAATCACTTTATATCATGTGTTTGTCAGAGATGGACTCATAAGTTTCATGAAAATAAATTATTCAGCATAAAAAATGACTTTATGACTTTGTCCACTTTGACCAAAAGCAGCCCTGAAACTTTGAGGCCATCACATATTTTAGAGTGTTTTTACAATCAGGTTTTTCTGCTTTTACTCGAGTTGAAGGAGCTGATATACGTCATTTAAGTGTTGAGAGAAAACTCCAATCCTGCTCCTGTCAGCTCCATTTTTTGGCAAAAATCTGACCTGTGACATGAAACTGAGTTGACTGACACACGTACAATTGATTTATCCAAAAACTGAGTTTCATGCAAAAGCATTAGTTTGAATCTTGTGTTTGTCCGAGTTGAGCTCAAGACTTTCTTGAAAATTAATTATTCAGCTTATAAAACAACAATTTATCTAAAGAAATCTTTGTCCCCTCAAACTTAAAGCAGCCCTGGAACTTTGAGTGCATGACATATGTTTGCCAGCAGCAGTGTTTCACATTCAGGTTTTTCTGCTTTTACTCTAGTTAAAGGAGCTGATCTGCGTCTGTTTCTGTTTGGACCTTGACCTTGTTTCGGCTCGGCCAGCGAGACGTTACCCAGATAAATCAAACAGGAAACTGCCCCGACAATCAGTTTAAACAGAAGAAGAGAAACCTTTCTAAAATAGCTTTTTTTAGTCTCTGCTGTTGTGTTTTCTGTGAACTCTTTGTACCCGTAAATGGCGTCTTTGTCCCTCTTGACAGCGTCCCCGGCCGTGGCGCCCACGCTGCTGCTGGACTGGGCGTACTGGTGCGGCGGGTATGGGCCGGCGGCGGCGGCGGCTGTGGCGAGGTGCACGGCCTGCAGGGAGCGAGCGGCAGCAGCGTGGTGGTGGTGGGGGTGGTGGTGGTGGTGATGGGGGTCTCCGTAGACTCCGCCCATCCCCTCCAGCCCGTAGTGGGCCAGGTCTTCATACTGAAACACAGTTGACAGAGATAAGACACTGGTGACCTCTGACCTCTGGGGGCGTGACAGAGCTGCTTGTTGACCTCGTGGAGGTCACAGCGCAGAGACAAACTGTGTGTTTGAATATAATGTCTCAATAAAGCAAAAAAAAGGACACAAACTGCACAAATATATAAACTAAAACACTCTTTAAAGGAGACTGAGGACCTTTTTCCAGCTATTGACTGCAGTAGATTTCCTCTAATGACCAAGTTAATAAAATGCACTTTATGTAGATGGAAAAAGTTTAATAAAATCTAACAGAAAAGTGACGAGAGATTAAAGTCCGCAACAACAACAACAAACTGTTTTAAATACGTCTCAATAAAGATGGAAAAAAAGCTGATAAAATGACACAAACTGCACAAAAAAATACTTCTCTCAGAAAAAGAAACAAAAACACTCCAGAACTTCTTTAAAGGTTTTTCCAGCTATTTAATGCAGCAAATTTCCTCTAACAGTCTAATAATTTTCTGCACGTTTATACATAATAAAACCAAAATAATAATAATAATAATAATAATAATTGTTTCATGCAGTAAAAACATACCAGAAGAAAACAGTGCAAAGAGAGATAAAAAGGTCAACAGATACAAATTAACAGAAAGAATTGAGGTTAAAATGTCCTTAAAGTGAATTTAGATCTCAACATAATCACAAATAACTCCTGATTTTTATTGAGCAAGTTAATAAAATGCACTTTATATAGACGGAAAATATGTCTTAAACACAACAGTTTAATAAAATCTGACAGAAAAGTGATGAAAGGTTAAAGTCAACGTCTCCAACAACAAATTGTTTTAAATATGTCTCAATAAAGATGAAAAAAAGCTGATAAAATGACACAAACTGAGACTGAAGAGCTTTTTCCAACTATTTACTGCAGCAGATTTCCTCTAAAAGTAATTTTTTCTGCACTTTTATACATAAAATAACCAAAATAATGTTTCCAGTAAAAACACACCAGAAGTAAACAATGCAAAGAGATAAAAAGGTCAACAGATACAAATTTTCATAAAGAATCGAGGTTAAAATGTCCTTAAAGTCTCAAAAAATCATAAATATCTCCTGATTTTTAATGACCATAAAGTGCATTTTTCATTAAATCAATAAAATAAACTTTATATAGATACATCCAAAAATAATGTATAAAATCTAACAGAAAAGGGACGAGAGACTAAAGTCAACAACAACAACAACAAACTGTTAAATATGTTTCAATAAAGACTTTTAAAAAAGCTGATAAAATGACACAAACTGCACAAAAAAATTAACTTAAGAAACAATGCAGAGGAGATAAAAAGGTCAACGGATACAAAAGAATAGAAAAAAAATCAAGGTTAAAATGTCCTTAAAGTGCATTAAACTCTCATAAAAGCATAAATAACTCCTGAATTAAAATGTCCATAAAGTGCATTTTTCATTAACTCAATAAAATAAACTTTATATAGATGGGAAAATGCTTTTAAAACATGTTAATTTAATAAAATCTGACTGAAAAGTGAAACGTTCAGGCTACAGGTGTTCATGTTTGTATGTCCACCTCTTTATTCCCTCTAATGTCACTAAAACTGTGAAGCTTCTGGAAAATAATCGGATTTAAACTTTTTAACTCAGTTTTACTCTCAGACGTCTGATCTCAGATTGTTATGAGCAGATAAATAAATAAAAAACAGCCAAACTCTCTCAGCAGAAGAAGAATTAAACTTTAGCAGATTTTCAAAATAAAATATAAATCATTCATGTCAAACAACACGGAGGAATATGTCAGAACATATTATTATTATTATTATTATTATTATTATTATTATTATTATATCTTGTCAATGCTTATTTACTATGAAAAAGTGTTTAAAACTTTCAAGCTCATGAGCAAAACTTTTTTCTATCTATTTTTTTGTTTGTTTTGTGGTAAAACCAACAAAAACTATAAAATGGGTAAGACTCTGTACAAGCTGAATTAAATAAAAATAAAAATAAAATAAATAATTATAATTTTACTTTAAATTAAATTTCCCAATCAAAATCAAATTTAAAACAGTAAATTATATGTGAAATGAAACTGTGACTCCACTGGGGATTTTGTCTGTGCAGGGGGTGGACAAAATAACACGAACACTTTAAAACATTACAACAAGACGCCTCTGACAGAAACATTATGAGTCTTTATGAATGTGCAGCTGTTCGTTCGCAATTATAGTTTCCACCCGGCTAAACTTTTTTATCTTTCTTAAATAAACTTTGAGTCTGAGGACAAAAATACTTTAACTGTGACTGTAACTTTAATTATTGTAAAATGTTCATGCTCAAATGATTTAAGCCTTTATCTTTATTTATAACATGAAATAATGAGATTTCATAATAATTCAAAACATGTTTAAACCTTTAAAACGCTGCAAACTACAAATAAAGATTATTTTTTAAATACCTAAAGGTGCAGAAGTCAGTTTAGTTTATAACTGAAGCAACTAAAGTTTATCATCTAGTTTGTTTGTTTAAAGACTTTTTGTGGATCTTTATGTGCTTTTATTCCTTTATGCTATATATATATATATATATATATATATATATGTGTGTGTGTGTGTGTGTGTGTGTAAACTCATATGTAGGTAAACTCACACTATGAAATAAAAAGGCTATAAAATATTTAAGCTACAAGTCAAAATAGAATAAAAAAAACATCTGGTACCATTTTAAATCGAAAATATATTTTTATTCATGTGTTTTAAAACAACAACAATATATTTATATAATCTAAACTAAATAAACTACATACAGAACTTTATTGAGCCAAATAGTCAAAGTAACAAAGTTTGAATACGTTTAATTAATTACAGTTATTTCAATAAGCAGAATATAATACAACTATTTATATGATGTTTTTATTTGCGTAAAAACATTTCTAAGACTTTTTATGTTCTGCGTGTTTTCGGACGCAGCTTCAGAGCTCCACGGATCAGTTACATAATGTGTCACATATTTATAGAATAAAAAGTTTAAAAGAATCATTAATGTGTTTCTTTTTGTTCGGATTAAAGCATCAATGATCACAAATCAATAAAACTTTGCGGTTTAAACTTTGACCTCAACAAGCAGTGTTTTAATACTAGAAAAGTTTTATTTTTATTATTAAGAAAACTTATTGAAGTGTCTTTGTGTGTGTGTCTGTTGAAGAGATTAAATCAGCCGTGAAACTAATTAAATTAAATGATTGTTTTATTCTCCGGCGCTGAAACTCAACCGGCCTCTGAGCCGAAACTCAGCCGGCCACAGAGCGCTGTGTGGCGGCCTCATTCCGAGCTGAGAGCCGCTGGAGGAGAGCCGAGAGCTCCAGAAAGTTTCCTCTGTTGGTTTAAAGTCTGTCAGGTTCATCAGCTTTGTTGGTGGAATAAAATCTTGTGGTTTATAATTATTTCTTTTGAAATGAAAACTTTTTTTGGTCATAAATCAACTGAAAAGTATCCACTGAAAAATAAAAACGTCAAGGCCAAACATACAAAACTATCAAATAAATGTTAAGCAAGAGTTTAAGGAATTTGTATTATGAAAACTATTATTCTTTAAATCCCTTAAAACGTTTTCTATTAATAGGTATGTGGAAAATAAAAATAAAAATCACCTGCAGCTTTTTCAACATTTATTTTTCTCACCGAGAGTAAATTAATTTAAGCTCCGTTATTATTAGGCCTAATATTATAATTATTAATCACTAAATCAAACGCCTGTTTATATGAATCTGTGAATGCAAATTGCTTATGGAAATTAATTAAAAACAAAAGTGAGAAATTATTTTTTCCTGTGAAAAGTTACTTTTTTTGACGCACAAAGTTTATATCATGACTAGTTTGTGAAATTAAAACAATGAAATATTAATTAACTGTAAGAAACAACGTGAATATTATTATAAATAGTATTGTAGCAAACAAAAGCTTCATTTATTTATTATTTTAATAGTTAAAATTCTGTTTTAATTGGAGTTTTGTGTCAATTTGAAGCTTCGCCGTTTTCCCACGGATCCGAACTGAGTTTATTGGACATGAAAGTTGTCTATCTGAAGACAAACTGTCCTCATCTAAAGACAAACTGTCCTCTAACGCGTCTTCTCTCTGCGCTCTAATAAAAGTTGATTTTTACGCACCCGTTGCGCCATTGGCCCCGTCTCTGCGCCCGGACTCCAGGTGACTCCTGCGGGGCAAAACACACATCCAACTCCCGGTACCGGAGCGTTAATCACTTAATCCCGAGTGAAACGAGTGGGACGAGTCCCGCCGCGCAGAGAAACGCAAAGAGAGCAGAAGCGGGTCCCTGCGGGTCCGCTCCGCTCCGCTCTCCACGGGAACCGACCGACCGACGGCGACGCTCCTCCGCCAGCACCAGCAGCTCCAGCCCGGGCACACGCTGTCCTGCTCCCGGCCTCCGGCTCCACCCAACCGAGCGCTCAGTCTACAGGCCCGATCCGATCAGGATACATCCACACCGGGGGGACAAAGTGAGGCGGAGCCGCCGGGCCGTGCGCCGCTGTCTTCTGCGCGGAGCTGCGTTCAAATCCCCATCGCAGCGTCCTCCTCCCTCAGAGCAGGCCGGCAGGGTGGGAGGGGAGGGAGGGAGGCAGGGAGGCGGAGGGGAGAGTTTCTTTTCTGACTTAAAGGAGCAGACTCCCTGCGCGCTCCCGCAGCCAACACAAGACGTGCCAAGGCGCGCCACCGCGACCTGCTCTGGAAGGAGTTCGTTATGTTGATGTAAAAGTATCAACAAAATTGCCCCAAAGACTGTTTGCACATAAACATTTCCCTGCTCAAATATGGTCAAAATGTAAACGTTCCCGCAACAACCTGCACTGGACGGAGTTTGTTGTTCTTGTTTTTTGTTATTGTTGTGGAGAAAAATATATGTGATAATGTGCAGATTCATTAAAACTGCAGACGTTATCTTGTTTAGATTGTTTGTGTTTTAAGGTGGAATTTTTCGAAGTCTTTAAATGCAGCAAATTTTCAACAGAAAATTGGAACACACGCGCGCGCGCGCGCACACACACACACACACACACACACACACGTCAGAAAATATTGAAAATATTAATATTAATATTTTAGGCCGATATATTTCTGACACAAACATTGCATAATATTCTTATATTACTCTATACAAAACTTTACTATTTTTTTTTTTTACCATTGTTTTAGCAAATATTAAATATTTTAGGCATTTAAAGTTGTTGTTTTTTTTTTGTAAATCTTAAATATTTTAGGCAGATATCTGTCTGACAGAACATTGCAAAATATTCCTATATTAGTCTATGAAAATTTTACTTGTTATTTCTTGGACCAATTTTGAGTAAATATTAAATATTTTAGTCATATAAGTTTTCTTTTCTTTTTAAAACTATTTTAATGTGACTATAATATGACTTTGCTTTGTTCGCTACTCGTCAGATACTGCATAAAATTTAATTACTGTCATTAGTTAAAGAGAAAGAATATACATGTTTATAAGTGTTTTTATAAAGAAATAATATCAAAGTTTAAATGAGAGAGAGAAACTAAAGAGCAGCAGTGATAGAACTGACCTGTTGGCCAGCAGCGCCCTCTAGTGTCTATCGAGTGTTAACACAGCCAGAGGGCTTTTATTTATTATTTATTCATCAGACTTGATTTGAGATTGAGGTGATATATTTATATATAATGACAGAAATCATAAAAAAGAAAATATGAAAGTTGTATTCCTCTGATATTTTTTTAAAAATTGGAATAAAATGTAATTTATATATAAACACCTTTCCAAGTGCCAACTAGTGTCACAAATGTTTAAAAAAAATCACAAAATGACCAAAATAAAATGTAAAAATATTTGTTTTAAATTGCAAAAAAGACAAAGACAAAGACACAAAATGACAGAAAAACACAAAATATCTAAAAATATTTTTTAAAAAGACACAAAATGACCAAAACTAGATTTCTCCACATATTGTACATATTCACGTGTAAACTCACATGTTTCCAGCCTCTCCTGTCCTCTCCTCTCTGCTCTGTGTAAACAGTCTCTCCTGTCCTCTCTGCTCTGTGTAAACAGCCTCTCCTGTCCTCTCCTCTCTGCTCTGTGTAAACAGCCTCTCCTGTCCTCTCTTCTCTGCTCTGTGTAAACAGCCTCTCCTGTCCTCTCTTCTCTGCTCTGTGTAAACTGATTTTCAGTGAATATTTGTCACGTGACCATTGGCCTCAGCAGAATCAATCATGTCTTCACAGTGTCTCTGAGGAGCAGAATTTAATGTTTTTAGGACATTAAATTCACAGGATCTGGTTAGTGCAAACGCTTATTTTAAATGACACATGTAGAATAAAGACATTCTGACACAAATATCAGAATTTTGCAAACATATCTCACACCAAAATATCACAAATAAGCTTTTTGTTGGTTACCTTTAAAAGAAACTTCCGTAACTGATGATCCGAAGGACCGTGGGAAAGTTCAAACCGACGATAATGCCTGTTTCTACATGTTATTTGTATGATAAACGGTGGATTTAAATAAAAAAAAACATACATTTTAGAGGGTTAAAGTTGTGTGTGTAATGTATAATTTTACAGGTTTTTTGATGTATAAAGCTTCTGTATACACATTATTTATGGCTGTTTGCACATGAACATTTTCCCGCTCAAATGTGGTCAAAATGTTCACGTTCAATCAACATTTTCAAATCACTTTTTAGTCAGTTTTGAACGTCTTTTCACAGCTGACTGTAGATATTTGTTAAATGTCTTTAACAGAAAAATTATCAGCAGGGAGGAAACAACTAAAGTCTGAAAGGAGAGAGACAGATGCTCACATACCTGCTCAGGTGTTCAGACTCACAGTCCACTCAGTGACTTTAGTGTGACGTCACTGCTTACAAAGAGACTAAAAGAAATCTCTAAAATGTTTTTAATTTATTTCAACAGTTTTTTGTCAGTTCTGTGTCACTGGGTGATTTACAGAGCAAGAAGCAGCATGGTGCTTATATACAGCACAAGATGGCCAACTGTGAATTAATTATCCAATCAGAAGTGGACACACAGATGCCCCGCCTCCACAGGAAGCTGCACCTCCAACACTTCAAATAAAAGCACACAACAAAAATGTTATGTATTTAGAAAATCAAATTATCACAGTGTCAATATTTCATCACAGAAAACTAAAAATATACTTTAATCAATGTAGAAATAAATAAATAACAGTTTTATCATTATAATAGTATTTTATTATTATATATTATATTATATTATATGATATAATCTTATATTATATTATTAATATTATATTTGTGAACTCCTAATTTCACCTTTATATCTATTTCTGATACATCCCAGTTGTTGCTATTTATATGTAAAATTTCACCCTCAAATTAATTATTATTATTATTATTAATATATTATTATTATTATTATTATTGATATTATTAGACGTAGACAGAATTTATTGTCATTCAAGTTATACATAGACAAATGCACATTTGAACATAATTTCGATGCACTGGCTCACAGTGATTTTATTGTGGAATGTAACAAACTCTAGATAAATATAAATATAAATTTAAAAAAATAAAAACTATGAAATCATAAAAATAGAATAGTGTTTATTGCACAGAAGTGTAGCAGCAGAAAGTGTATTTTACTACACTAATTATTATTATAATTATTATTATTATTATCATTATTATTATAGGTTAATTCTGCTTGCTGAAGTTGCATCACTTTTACATTCTTACAAAACTACAATATTTATTTATATTGTTATAATAAAATCAAACGATAAAGAAAAAAATTAACATACAAAATTATATAAATAGTGAAGGTATTTATAAAAAAAAAAAAACAATAATGCACTAATGAATCAGAGTGGAAATATTACATAAAAATATATATTTCATAATATATTATGTTATGTACGAGTCCAAATTGTCAACAAAAAAAGTGACACTTGGGGAGATATGAAATAAAACTTGTTTATGAAATCATTTTAATGGTTTTTGTCTGCACTGCCCAGTATATATATATATATATATATATATATATATATACACACACATAAATGATTTCTAAAAAACAAAGAACAAATCAACAGCATTTTAAACAAACCACAATCAGCTGAACAGAATAAAGAAAGAACTTTATGGTCTCTGTTCACCTTTAAGTGTTTCATATGTTTTATCATTTTCATACAAAAGAAAACTGAATCTCTGCAGCCTGATAAAACCTCGACCCTGATCCTTACCTCGCAGACTCGTTTATTTGTCACAACTGCAGACACCTGGAGCTCAACACATTTTATTAGAGACACATTAAAATCTGCGAGCAGGACGTAGAGAAACTGCTCTGCACTGAGCAAATAAAGAGACAGAAAACACAGAATCACATTTAAACGCTTTCTATACACACACAATGACCAAATAAACATCAAACACTGTCCATTACTGCAGAGGACAGATGTGCAGCAGATGGGAAGTGCGGCTGCAGTAGCTTAACTCGACCACTAGGTGTCAGTAAAACACAGTGTTTATAAATATTACTTCTTTTACTGAAGTCAGCTCATAATTAACTGATGGTTATATATAGACTGGGTCTCTTATTTTGAAAAATAGTTTGCGGGTGATTGTCAGCAGTAGAGAGTGAAGTATTTACAAAGTATAACAGAGAGTGAAGTGTTACTACAGGTAAATGAGAAGAAAAGGAGATCAAAGCTAAAGCTAAAGAACTGGTGAATATACTGCCAGTATAAGTTCTGTTTTAACTTCTTACAGAAGTAAAAGTCCTCGTTACGTTCAGTTGACTCAGCTGCTTTTAGTGTCAGTGTTCACTAGTTAACTCGTTTTTACCTCAACTAGTAACGTAATTAGTGAGCATGTCTGCCTTCACTTGAGAAGTTGTTGAAGAAACTGTGTAACTAGTCAACTAGGAAAGTAATTAAAGAAATGTAAACTGGTTAACCAGTGAGTTTTGCCCACACTAGTTGAGTAAAGTAAGGTAAGGTAAAACTTTAATGTTCCCGAAATTTAAAAACTGGTTTAACTAGTCAACTGGTAAAGTCAACAACACTCTCATGAGTTAATTAATTGAACAAATAAAATAAAAAATACTAGTTTACTAGTACAAGTACTAATAGTTAATTCAAAATATATTTTAACTAGTTGAAACCGTGCATTTGACTAGTCAACTAGTAAAGTAAGTTTTAAAAAGTACACTTTTTGCCGACACTAGTTAAGTATTTTAAAAACAGGTCAACTAGCTAAGTCAACAACACTCTTATGAGTTAACCAGTGATCTGTTTGCCTCCACTAGTTAACTAGTTGAAGAAAATGTATGCAACTAGTTATGTCAATACACTTAAACTAGTGAAACTAGTGAGTCTTATGCCCCAACCAGTTAAGTAGTTGAAGAAAACTAGTGTCCCTAGTCAACTAGTAAAGTAAAAATACACTTAAACTAGATAAACTATAGTGGATATGTTGGTCTGTACTTGTAACTAGTATTTTTCTTAACCTCACTAGTTAACAAGTCAGGTCAAAAAAGGGCTTTAACTAGTGAAGTAGTTTAAGAAAATGTGTCTCAACACGTTTAAAAAGGGTTTAACGTGTCAACTAGTAAAGTCAACCACACTCTTATGAGTTAAGCAGTGAGCATTTGCCTTCACTAGTTAACTAGTGAATAAGTAGTTGAATGATAAATAAGTCAACTAGTTCATTCAAAATAAACTTTAACTAGTTGAAGACATTGTGTTTGACTAGTCAACAAATAGTCAAGTCAAGTAGTTCAGTCACAATATACTAATGCTTCATCACTAATGATCATTTGCCTTCACTAGTTAACTAGTTGGAGAAATTGGATGTAACAAGTCAACTAGTAAAGTCAAAAACAGTTAGCTACTAGAAAGGTTTGCCTTCACCAGGTAACTAGTTAAAGACATTTCATAAAACTAGTCAATTAGTAAAGTTAAGACACTCAAATTAGCTAACTGTTGAAGAAAGTTCAACTAGTCAACTACTAAAGTCAACAACAATCTTATTAGTTAACCAGTGAGCATTTTTCCTTCACTAGTTAACTAGTTATAAGTAGTTGAATAAATTAGTCAACTAGTTAATTCAAAATAAACTTTAACTACATTGTGTTTAACTCGTCAACTAATAAAGTAAACAGCACTAAATTTGTGCTGTGCAATTTGTGCACAATTTGTTAACTAATGAACATTTACCTTCAATAGTTAACTTGTTGGAGAAGATGTGTTATAAAGTAAACAACACTCCAATTACTTAACTAGTGAGATTTTTTACCTTCACCCGGTAACTAGTTGAAAAAGCATGTTCTAATCAACTAGTTCAGTCACAATATACATAAACTGCATCACTAAAGATAATTTTCCTTCACTCTTTATCTAGTTGGAGAAAATGTATGTAACTAGTCAACTAGTAAAGTCAAAAACAGTTAGTTACTGAACAGTTTTGCCTTCTCCAACTAGTCAACTAGTAAAGTCAAGACACTCAAACTAGCTAACTGTTGAAAAAAGTTTAACTAGTCAACTAGTTAAGTAAAAAAAAACTCCTATTAGTTAACCAGTGAGCATTTTGCCTTCACTAGTTAACTAGTGAATAAGTAGTTGAATAAATGAATAAACTACTCAACTGGTTAATTTAACATATATTTAAACTAATTAACTAGTTGAAGACATTGTGTTTTAATAGTTAACTAGTAAAGTAATCAGCACTCCAATTAGTTAACTAATGATCATTTGCCTTCACTAGATAAGTAGTTGGAGAAAATTGATGGAACTAGTCAATTATTAAAGTAAAAAAACAGATAGCTACTAAACAGTTTTGCCTTCACTGGGTAACAAATTAAAGACATTTCATTTAACTAGTCAACTAGTAAAGTCAAGACACTCAAACTAGTAAACTGCTGAAAAAAGTTCAACTAGTCGACTAGTAAAGTCAACAAAACTCTTATTAGTTTACCAGGGAGTATTTTTCCTTCACTAGTTACCAAGGTAATAAGTAGTTGAATAAATTAGTCCACTAGTTATTTCAAAATAAACTTTAACTAGTTAACTAGTTGAATACATTGTGTTTAACTAGTCAACTGTTAAAGTAAACAGCCTTCAAAATAGTTAAATAATGAGCATTTGCCTTCACTAGTTAATTCGTTGGAGAAAATGTGTGTAACAAAGTCAACAACATTCCTAGTTAGCGACTAAGCAGTTTTGCTAGTTAGCGACTAAGCAGTTTTTCCTTTCCTGGGTAACAAGAAATGTCATTTAACTAGTCACCTAGTAAAGTCAAGACACTTAAACTATTTAACTGGTTGGGGGAAAAGGTCAACTAGTAAAGTAAACAACACTCAAATTAGTTCAATAGTGAGCATTTTGGCTTCACTAGGTAGCTAGTTAAAAAATATATGTTTTTAGTAAACTAATTCAGTCACAATATACTTAAAATACTTAACTAATGAGCATTGTCTTCGCTAGTTGACTAGTTGGAGAAAATGTGTGTGACTAGTCAAGTAGTAAAGTCAAAAACATTCCTAGTTCCTAGTTATTAGTCAACTAGTGAAGTCAAGACACTTTTTGCCCACTAGTTGAATAGTTTAAAAAACTGGTCAACTAAAATCAACAAAACCCTTATCTTAACCAGTGATCAGTTCACTAGTTAAAAACATGTATTTTACTAGTCAACTAGAAAAGCCAATATACCTAAACTAGGTAACTCGTGATACTTTTGCCTTCACTAGTTAACTAGTTGAAAATGTGTGTCAACAACATTCCTAGTAAGCTACTGAGCAGTTTTGCCCTCACCAGGTAACTAGTTAGATACGTTTTTTTTTTACTAGTCAACTAGGAAAGTCAAGACACTCATACTAGTTAACTGGTTGAAAAAAAGTTAACTGGTCAACTAGTACAGTCCAGTTTTGCCAACACCAGTGAAACTAGCTGAAAATGTAAATAGTCAACTACATTATATACTATATGTACTATATTATTGTTGTTGTTGTTGTTGTTGTTATTATTATTATTATTTGTATTATTATATGGTAATAGCACGTGACTCTGCAGTCCTTCGGGTCTGACGTCACCGCCCCCTTCTCCCCCTCCTCCTCCTGCTCCGCTCTGCCTGCGCTCACTGAATCCAACATGGAGTAAGGAGGAGATGGGGCTCGTCCGGGGCCATCCTCACCGATACCAGCGCACCATTTTCGGTCACCGCATTCCAGCCCGGTCCGGCGGGGGAGGAGGTAGAGGAGGCGGTGGAGGAGGAGGAAGAAGAAGAGGAAGAAAAGGCGTAGGAGGAGGAGGCGGCGGAGGCGGAGGAGGTGGTGGGAGAGGAGATCGGATGCGCCTCTTCGGATGCGCTCCAGTAATTGAGGAGTAAAAGGAGGAGAAGAAGGAGAGGAAGAGGAGGAGGTGTTGGAGGAGGAGACGAAGATCCGAGAATACATAACGCACATCAGGACTGAAGAACCGAGCGGAGAGCGGGGGAGAGCCGGATCCGCCGCCGCCGCTGAAGGGCGAGGAAACATGAAGACACCGCACCGTGCAGCCGCGGCGGGAGATCTTTATTACCGGAGGTGAAACGGAAAAATGAGCGAGGACACGCGCCCAGACGAGTGAGTACCCCCCCCCCCCCCCCCCCCCCCCCCCCCCCCCCCCCAACCCCAACCACACACACACTCCCACCCTGTACCCCAATAACAATAATAATAGAATAATAACAATCATAACACACCTCATTATTATTATTATTATTATTATTATTATTCCCTTATTATTATGATGATGCTTGGCTGCTGAGGCTTACACGGATTGGTGCTGATATGTTGTTATGGGCTCAAGTGATGAGGGGGTGCAGGGGCCTCCTCCTCCTCCTCCTCCTCGTGGAGAGGTTGGTTGAGGTCGGACAGATTTCACAGGAAGGAGAAACGTGTGCAGCCTCCTGCAGATGTGCTCCAGTCAGTGCAGCTCGCATCACGGTGGAGCTTCTGTTCTACAACATCCAAACATTTGTTTTTTATTAAAAACCATGTTTGCATGTTGTTGTTGTTGTTGTTGTTGTTGTCCTGCATTCATAAACAAACAGACAGCTGCAGTGGTGACAGGAGCTGGATGCTGGTTCTGGCTTGTGACCTTTCAGATGACGCCACTGACTCATCATCAGGTCACAGGTTGGACCACACTTGAAAAAAATAATTTAAAAAATGGTAGCAAAAGTTGCCAAACACTTAAATAACAGTAAACAACCTTAAGTTATTTTACGGATAATATATAGTAAATATCTTAATTTTAAAAAATGGTAAATCGCCTCTGTAAAAAAGAAAAGGAAAAAGAACAGTAAAATGTCTGACAGCAAAAGTTGAAATTGTCAAATAACAGTAAACAACCATAAGTTATTTGCAAAAATATTCCTTAAAAATACAGATAATATACCGTAATTATCTGTATTCAAAAATGATATATCTTCACAGTAAAAAATGTATGTATGTATGTATGTATGTATATATATATATATATATATATATATATATATATATATATATATATATTGAGAGAGAGAGAGAGAGAGAGAGAGTAAATTAAGTTTGTTTGTTTTTTTGCGTATTCACAGCAACGTGGAGATCTAAAGCCTTTCACCGTGTTTTCACGTCATCACAGTTTATTCCAACATTAGTTCATTTAAAAATGTGGTTCAGCGTTCGGTTGGACTGAACAGACTCCAAGGAGTCGCTGCTCACTTTCTCCACAAGAAGACAAAGAAATACCAAAAAAACAGCCACAAAATGACCACAAAAAAATAATAAACCAGTAACTAAAGACACAAAATTATAAAAAAATACTAAAAAGAATGACCAAAATAAGACAAAAGGTTACCAAATTAAGTCATAAATGAGCAACAAAAGACCGTAAAGTGACAAAAAAAGTAACTTTCTTCGGTAAGTAACGAACATTTAGTCTCAGCGTTGACAGTTTATTTTTCAATACTGTAGATTATTTTTCGATGACTGTAATGGCGAACTAGTTGCTTGAAACGGGCCACAAACCGATGGGTGACATCACGCTGACTCTATCCATTATCTATATAGTGGAGCTCTCTGCTCGTATGCCAGAAAAGTCCGTTCGAGTCTTTGTACGATCTGCTCGCTCGTTTGGTCGGACTGAACTTATCGAGGATCAATCGTATTTTTCATCTGTGCACACTGAAGGTTTACTACTATACACTTTCAAATTATGTGCAATGCATAATACCCCAAAATCCAGTTCTGCTGCTTATGATCCACAGTGTTTCTACCACAGCTCCGCGCTGCAGGACATGGTAAGGTTCACTGTTGGAACAAAAAGCTTTGGTTTGGTTGTTTTTTCTGCTTCCTCAGCACTTCTCTGAGGTTAGGGCCAAACAGTTCCTGGTTAGCCTCTAAAAGACAGTTTAAACAGTAAATAAATGATATAAATGCTGGAAGTGAAGTTGTTAGGAGGATGACGTGATTACTGGAAGTGACATAGTTCAGTAAAAACCTGATGCAGGAAGTTAAGAGATGTTTGAATCACATGCTGCACTTTGGTTTCACATGGACACCAACGCTGTTCTGCTGGGGAACATTTAATGTGTTTTTTGGGTTTTGTTGGTCTTTTATAGGTTTCTTTCATTTTTGGACATTTTTACGTCTGACATGGGGAGAACATGCAAACTCCACACAAAAGAGCCGTAGGCCAGAGTCGAACCGGCGACCCTCTTGCTGTGAGGCAAGAGTGCTAACCACCAGACAACCGTCTATTTTGGGTCATTTTACATCAGTTTCCTTTGTTGGCTATTTTATTTTATGAAACCGATGGCTCGAATCAAGCAATCTGATTGGTTGTTAGCCTTTGTATAAATCCCATATACCACGGCTATGACGTCCAATTCCTTGTCACAATTCCGCTTTCATCTTTTTATGCGAGGTGCTTGGGACTTCCTGCTGTTACTAAGCAACCAAAACAGCTTTAATCTCCCATTAGTATCAAACCGGTTTTCTAGCTACAAAATGGAAACATTTATGGTCAACTTGGACCTCCGTGGTGGCCTAACTATGGATTAAATACATGGATAGAGACCCTCCGAAAATCTATATCCTTTCAGTCTTTGTTTGTGTATCAGTGAATGTTCTTAAGAGAAAGATAAATCTCCTATCAGCATCTCGGTCGCCACCTAGTTTAGCACCACAGAAAGCGTCAAGCAGCGCCGACTCCCCATTGTACCTTACAGTCATGGAAAAAATTATTAGACCACCCATTTGTTTGGATAAATATAATAATAACAATAAAAATAGCTCATAAGACTTTAATTTAAGAGCTGATATCTAGACATTTTCCATGGTTTTCTTGGTAATAACCAAAATCATTATCAAGTAAACCATGGAAAATGTCTAGATATCAGCTCTTAATCCACACTGGTGACCCTGATGTTTTTCTACTGGATCATTCCATGAACATCAGAAACGGTGATGCCGGCGCTGTTTCTCTGAAGCTCCCAGAGTTCTGGGAATCGTCTGCTTCAGCTTGGTTTGTGCAGACCGAGGCACAGTTCACGCTGCGGGGGATTGGAGCGGACAGTCGGCCCCCAAACATTACTGATGGATTGATAACACAGTAGATCAGGTTATGAGGTTGGACTGACTGGGGATAAGGCTAACCGCTAGGCTATGTTAGGATAAGCTAACAGGGCAGCAGCAAGAGAGAACGTTCCCTAGCAACCGCCGGCAGGAGGACCTATTTCAATTTAAGAACAATCCTGAAACGATGTTTACTGGTCTCATCTCATAACTTTGACCCTTTCACACTGTATTTTCACTTAATGACAGTTTATTTGAACTTTTTGTTCAGTAAAAATGTCTTGTTCAGCGTTTGGTTGGGCTAATAGACACTCTAAGGAGTTGCTGCTCAGTTTTCTTCGGTAAGTAACATACATTTTGTTTTTGTTTTTTGCTAGCCAAAATGAATATCGTTAATAGTTATAATTAATGCTCCAATTAATGCTAACATGAATTAGCAGCGGCTTCGCTAAGTCGGGTTGAGGTGTAGAGAGGCGTGTAGTCAGTGATCAGATCCCTCTCACTCCTCAACAGTCCAAATGTGGTCTGCTCCACGTATCAGAACCAAGATGGCGACACAAGATGGATATGAGTGTAACGCTGAACTCGATGCTTCCAATGGGCCACAAACCAATGGGTGACGTCACGGTGACTCCATCCATTATTTTTATACAGTCTATGTTCTCTCCTGATGTTCTCTCCTGATTTTACATCTTTGTTTGTTTGACCCGTCCTCCCCCCCTTCCCACCCACCCTAACTGACACTTTGAGCTTTATCCTCCACCTTGCTGTCATTCACAATTCCGACGGCCACTACAGGGCGCCACTAAGGATTGGCATATCGTGCATGCAGGACTGGATTTTGGCGTCTGCATTGCACGTTATTTGAAAGTGTGAAGTCATGTTATTTGCACACAGACTGGTGAGGATACCCTAGCTGCTCAGGACTCTCTGTAGTTCTGTGGTGGAGGATTCTCTGTTGTCATTGGACGCTGAGGGGCTGAAACTCTCTGTGGTGGTGTTTTCTATCGATCGGGCAAACCGATGCCCCCGGACCAGCCGACAGGGAGCTGTCGATACCGCCGGGGGGGTGACATTGAGGAAAGGTCAGCAGGCAGCTTGTCCCTGCTGCTCGGCTCCACCCACAGGACACCATTGATTTTATATCAGGGCTGACCTCCATGTGAGCGGCTGGTGCCCAGTGGCTGCAGCTCACACACCATTTAATATTTATCTTCTCTCAGCTGTGATTTAAAACTATTAATATGAGTTAGTTAGTAAGCTTTCAGTTTTACACATGTGACTCCAGTTTAACCCTCTGAACCCCAAAGAGACGTTTCAGGGAGTTTTTTTTTTACTCTTTTCACATTTTCCTCTCTATAAAATCTCTATAAATCTATAAGTCCTGCAGCTGTATGGAATCAGCACAATCAGAACAGCTCAAACATGTCTTAGTGCAGAATAACACAGTTATAATGAAAGAAATCAGAAACAAGTTTAATTTCTCTGATAAATTATAAAGACATAAATAAAATAAATAAAAGACATAAAACAACCAAAAAAAGACACAAAATGCCACAATAATGACAAAAAAATACAAAACAGCCTCTCCTGCCCTCTCCTCTCTGCTCTGTGTAAACAGCCTTGTTTTGGTCACTTTTTATAACAGAAGTAGTAAGCTGTGATACTCTGTTCAAGGACTGTCAGAAAGATCAGACTATGACAATAACGTCTGTTTTACAGTTTCTTTCTTAGATAAATGGTGTAGGTATTTTTGGTGATCTTTTAAAGAGAGCATGCTTTTCATTTTGGGTTATCAAGTTTGATCATGGTCAACAACAAAGATCTAAAAGCATATTTTCAAACTGGTTTTTCTGTAAAATGATGCAGGAGATGTTGTCAAGCTGACTTTACCAGGACTTATTCAGATGTTGCCAGAGGTGGACAGTAAATCTACTGAAGTACTGCGGCGCTCTGTAGAGGAAAGTTATTGAGAAGTTTGTCAGAGAGCCGAACACCATCTGCTACTGATCCAACCTCCGAGAAACAACATTTCTACGCTGGTGATGATGTCA
>NC_081517.1:13067123-13167123 GCF_030273125.1 Centropristis striata
ATAGGCTGAGCCCAGCTATCTGTAACCTGTACCTGGAACATCATTGGGCTAATTCTGGTGCAAACTTTTACCACCAAGACTTTGAATCTTTGAAGTCACTGCAGCCAGAAAATAGAGTTGGTGGTAAAGCTGAGAAGAGACGAACAACCATGGCTGCCCACGATGACAACCCCCTCCCCCAGACTCTCTGCTCCTTTAATCCTCCATGCAGCATCTTCTTATTGGAGCAGTGACCCTCAAAATCTTAATTGTTACATGAAAAAATGCTTCTTTTTTATGTGGAAAAGCTGTTGTGATTCTAAGAAAACAACTAAGTGTGATGAAGCTCCTGACGTCATGACTGACTTATGCAATATTTTGGCCTTCAGACTTCTAAATCATGAATCATGCACATAAATAAAACAGTGAAATTAGCCGAATCAGACAACAGAGCGAAGTGCACAAAAACCCAGGAGCATCAATAGATTTTCGAAGAGAAATGTTAACTCAAAGTCCAGCTTTTATCCTCAGTCTTCTGCTGAGTGGAGTTCAACATTTTCTCAAATATTCACCTTAAAATTGATGATAGTTTAGTGTAAAAATATCTGTCTTTGTATTTTATTCATGTTTCTTTTCTATTTTTTTTTTTTTATTCGTGGTCCAGCAACGACCCTGTGAGACACAACAGCGGCTTGGAAAAGAAGTGCAGGGGGGAAACAAAGACTGGAGCTTTTTTTGGAACAAAACAGGAACGGGCAGCCGGCCAAGAGATTTAGGCCGCTCGGCTCGGCTCGGCTCGGAGGCCGGTCAGCTCGGCTCCTTGAACCGCGACCCCGAGGAAAAAACCCAAAAGCCATCGCAGAAAACAGGGCGCCGATATTTTGCGGAGGCTCTGGATTTGTTCCCCCGAAGGTCTTTGTGCTCGTCAGAGTGAACGAAGCCTCCATAACCAAATCAGATTAAGATCACAATCTGAGCCGGTGCTACATTAAAAAGATAAGGCTAATGAGAGTGGCCCGCTCTCTCAACACTGCTACCTCTCATCAGCCGCTGATTAAAAACAGGACATTTTCTCATAAAAGGAAGAGAAGTGTGTGCTTCTCCTCTTCTTAATGCTCCATTTTCAAGATTACAGATTTTACATTATCTTGATTTATTTGCATGTTTTCCGATTTGTTCCTTCCATCAGTTTTTTATAAGTAAAAACCTTCATAATTGCAAAGATTTACTGCAATTATGATATTTACCCAGTTCCAGATTGTCCTAAAAGGGGTTTTTCCTTCCCTGCTCAAATAAATATGTGAGGGATAACACCTTTGGTACAAAGCTGAAATCTCCCCGCAGCCCCACAGACACGGATTTAAAGCCCTCGTTGTGTTGTTATAGTACATTTTTTCCTGTTTGCTTTAGATAACAAATCTTTGGTTGACCCCGAGGGTTAGGGGAGCATTACAAATTAATCCTAGTTTTAATAAGTCTGTCTTAAGCCTGGGATCTTTACTCGAAAAGAAAGAAAGAAAAGGGGGAGGGAGAGAAGAAAGGGATCGCAGAGGAAAAGAAATATATTAAACCCTGTGATCACAGGCAGCTTTTCTTGTTTGTTATCCCTCCGTTTTACCTTTAATCCAATACTTGCTAATCCAATTTGTCTTTCGGGCTCCCACCCTAACTTCTCCACTCTTAAATATGCCTTCAGAGCAGCTGACCGCTCCTCATCTCATCATCCAAACTGTGCATTCTTGGATGTATATTTAAAAAAAAGTTTCTAAAAGGAAAAAAAACGAGGCTGCACATGACGCGGGTATAAAAAGTAAAAGGTTGTAGTAGACAAGTTGTAGCTTGAGCCTGAATATGCATGAAGAGCCATAATCAGATCTTGGGCAGTCACCCACTGAAGGGGAATATTGGGGAACACAAAGGGATTGATTTAATTACTTGGAGTGGGCCTGTGCTTTGGAGCCGCCTTGTTAGGAGCGAGTGAAAAGGCTGGCAGTATCCTTGTGCTATTTTTGTGAGGGGGTTTGGAGGGGGCAAAGGAGAGTGGAGGGGAGGTGGTGGTGGTGGTGGTGGTGGTGGGGGAGCGGTTGCAGATGGTGGGGGTACGGAGGTAGTCTAGCTTCTTAAGTCACCAAAACTAATCCCGAGTATAAAGCTCTGCTGATTGAAAGGACCTGCATTGATTGCAAAAAAATGGACAAAGTGCATTCTCTGTTTAACGTCAATCTGGCCAACATTCATCCTGTTCAGTCACCTTCTCTGAGCGCAAAACTGTGGCGAGCGTATAACACGCAATCTTTCTTTCATTTGGGACGGAAAAAGAGCTCATTTAATGCCTTTTCACTGGAATTATTTTGGCCCAGGGATCGCGCTGTAAACTGACAGAAACGCTTTCAATTAAGATCGTTGAGATTTCCTGAAGTGATCGAAGGAGACACTAAAAATATTCATCTTGACATGAAGAAGAAAGAAATTGTTCCACTTGTTCCTTTCAACGAGTGTCAGTATCTTAAAAAACCACTGTACATGGAATATTACCGCCTTATCCATAAAATAAGCTAGATTTTTGAAGCAAAACTGTTTTTTTATCATAACCTTTGATTGTTTTAGATATTTAAGTGCCGCTTACTGCACTTACAGGGTAAATTAATTACAGACGTGCGTACATATTTTCTTTATTCAAGGACCATTATCAGCAAGTTTCATCTCTGTGCTGCTCCCCTCGGCGGCGTTTGTCTTTGTCCGGACACGATGACACATTCAAGGGTCTTTAGAGGAAAACAAAGCACTTGAAGATATCTTGAAGGGGGCGTAGACTCCAAAGCAGAGCTCACCTGATAGATCCCTGAGAGGTGTTTTCATCAAAAGGGCCCCCTTTTCTTACCACGAAGACCCAGACAATAAGCCAGGCAGAGTGGATTCTAGTGCCTTGTGCTCAACAGGCACCGGTGACAACGAAGCCCTTAATCATCTCATGACAAAAGCCAAAAGGCATCATCCTATTAAGCAGTGTGCTTCGCCGCTAATATGAGCTACTGCCCAGGAACCTTTCATAGGGTGCTGTGCTATTAAAGTGCTTCTGAACCAGCCAGCGGGAACCCAGGCCCATTCACCTTTCATCTGGGAGCCTGTTGTTTGGCGGCTATAGTGGAGGCCGGCTCAAGATGTTAGTGATCTCATTACAGCGGTTGTGAGAAACAGCCTCCAAAATTTGAGCATCTCTCTCCTCTTTCTCTTGCCTCCTTTTCAATTTCGGCAACCCGTGATTCTTCCCCCGCGTCAAAGGCTTCGCCCTTGCGTGGCCATAAATTGATTATTACTTCAGGTTCGCAAATATGCCATTTTCCTGAAAAGTTTACTCGTCCACACCCCCTGCAGCACACTCTTTCTTATCTTTTCTTTTTCGGGGGAGGTACGCTGAATGGGCGGTCAGGTTGAAAAGCGCAGAGGCCCCCGGCGTCACAAAAAAACGTTCAGATTTCTCATTTAGTTGTCTTTATGCTGCGAGCGCCATGTGGTCCTTGAAGGTGTTGAAAACATGGGAAGCACCGGAGGGATCAGAGCAATCTCATTAGCATTCGCTCAGGATTGGAGTGGCTGTATGGCGAGGCCGAGTCCTCTGTCGGGCCCGAGACGGCCGCCTCCATCGCTGCGCCCTCCTCCTCTTTGTGCCTTTGTGTTCTCAAAAGATTTTTTGTCGTGTCGGGCTGCTTTCCGAGACGGGACGTTGCCAAGAGGATCATGGGAAAAGACAATATCGCGGCTGCCTGAAGGTTTGACAGCAGCTGGACAAGTTTGCGTCAAAATAAAAGTGGAATCACAAAATGAAACGTGATGAATTTCTGTTATTTGTGTCTTCTGAAGGAAAACATGTTGGGTAGTTTGAACAACCAAAACAACAGCTGAAGCCGACACATCAACAGTGTTCATTTCCTGAACAAAAACACGCACCAATTACATTCGTCAACAACCTTTTTTTCATGACAAAGACAAGAAGATGAGATGACACCACCAAAATACTAACTGGGTCGATATCAACATGCAATATTGTAGACGAAAAGACTGAAATATAATGTAATACATTTCAGAGCTCTGTTCTTTAAGGCGTACCAACCCAATTACGTTACGTACCGATTAGGGAATGCAATAATGAATCGATGATCGATTAATGGTTGTTAAGAATTCGGTCGATCACGTGGAATTTTTAATTTGGATAAAACTACAGTTTGCAAACTGAAAATTGCATTAACAATAATAAAACACAGAAGTACAAGAGGACTAATTTCAGCAAAACTATCCTACTGTATCAATCCTTGCTAGCATGAATTGCTGAGTTTAATTTGATCCAAAACTTATTTAAACACAAAACACATTTAAATATGAAGATTACTGTGAAAACTAACCTATGCCTCTTCTGAGGCTAAAACATAAAACATTGAACTCCTTGACATTATCTTTACAGTATAATCTCAGTTGAGTTAGTTTTACAATTGTCAGGATCAAGTCTTTTCTCGTCCTTTCAAAATAAATGCGTCCGTTATCAAAACAGGCTTTTGCAAAGTACTGTGTATATATCTTTTATTTTGCCCATGTATGCATGCAGCAATTAATCGATTAATTGATCGCTAATGTTATAGATAATCGAGTTGGCAGGTTTCTTCCAAACACCCATCACTAATACCGATTCAGTACCTTATTTCTGTACCTGAGAACATCTGGTTGAGACAGTAAATATTTTTACAGCACATTAGTCAAATGCTGAAAGTCCTCTACCATGTTTACGATACCCAACCCCAGCTGTGACTGGGCCCAGATATGCAAAATATAAAAATAGTAATTAAAATCCAACATAAAGTATATAAACAATAACGATATCACTGTCCACTGTGATACGGCAGTTTGGTAGAAATAATGGATTTTGCGCCGTCAGTGTTTCTATTGCTCAAATCGATCCCAACAATACTATTCGCCACAGTCGTCACCAACAAACAGATGAATTGTTGAACTATCTATAGGTGAATATCCTAGAAATGTGTTACCAAAAAATGTAATATGTGTTAAGAACTGTTGCAAGGAAGGACCTGCTGACGGATTAAATATATATATTTTTATTCCTCCAGTAAGTAAAAAAGAACAGTAAAAAGTCTGGCTGCAAAACACAGTTATAGTAAACAACCATGTTATTTTACTGCCAATTTCTTAAAAAATGTGGATTATATTATAAAGTCTCAGGTTCGTAGATTCGAAGCAGGATCCCAGTCAGAATGATTTTTGTAATAATTCACATTTAATCCTCATCCCAGTTACCTATGACCAGGACAGGCCAACAGTTGTTCAAGTCTATTTCTAAGGTTGTGATACACATTGTGTGTGTGTGTGTGTGTGTGTGTGTGTGTGTGTTGTTGTTGTTCTTACAGGCATGTATCTATGAGCTACAGAGCCTAAACATGATAACATACTGTGAGACTACAAACTGCACTGTCTCAGGCCTGTGAGCAAAACACATTGGCTACTGCCTTCTTATAATTATTCAAATATAACAATATACAGTAAATATCAGTTTTTAAAACTACATATCAGTAGAATAACCAAAAACATGTTTTTACTTTAATATGACGGAAGTGTTTAGCAAGTTTTGCTGCCAATTTCTTTCTTACATTTATTCTAAAGTTTAACTGTGAAAGAACAGAAAGTTGCCCTCACATAGAATCCACTGTAATTTCAAGACCATTGAGCAATAAATTAATACTGTAAAAAAAACAAAAAAAACCCATAATATCCCATTATATTAATTTACAGATTTCAACATAGTAAAGGTAATTTACCTTTTATATGACATTTGCACTGTAAAATACTGTACATTTCTGGAATCTAACTTGTTTTATACAGTACATTGCGCTGTCGCCTGTTTTCAGCCTCACAGTGACACCTTGGACCGACCCGGACAACCTCTGCCTTCAAGGTCACCTACACAGGACCCGGTGTCTCCGCTCCCATCCCCGCTCCATCCTCTCACAGTCAGGGAGATTTTCAGACTGCAGGGAGAGGTTGTTTTTTGTTTGTTTATTATGATTTATGCAAAAGTGCAGCCGAACTTTTCCAGGCTCGTCCGACAGTAAGCAGTGAGCGGATGTAGTGAGATGTGTAATGGATGTAGGTGGAAGGATTTATCTGCTAAATCCCAGCGGTTGGCCCCGCTATCGAGGACAATGACCCTAAATAATGTCAACAGCTCATTTCCACCAGAGCCGGGGTTGTGTTTCTATGAGTGTGTGTGTGTGTGTGTGTGTGTGTGTGTGTGTGCGTGTGTGTGTGTGTGTGTGTGTGTGTGTGTGTGTAAGCTGCTGGTGCTGCAGCAGGTTGATGTAATTGATACGAGGACATTTCTTTCCGATTTTGAAGATGCTGAGTCAGGATTTTCTGTTGATCCAAGGGTAATGTTTTTTTCATTTGCTACTGTTAAGATTACTTTTATTTTCCATTTCTTCTCCTTAAATTGATTAAAAAAACAACAATAATTTGCTCACCTCTGCTGAAACATTGTGTGCAGATTGTAATTCAAGTTGTCTGATTGATATTCAAAGAAACCAAATAATGTTGAAATACAACACATTGGGGCAGGAACAAATTAATTCTTAAGTTTCTCATTCAAGTGAGTTTACTCATTTTCTTTCTTTTTTCTTTGGTACAAACATAATTTACGAGCAGTCCAGACGTGCTGTAGGACTCGATAGTTTTCCACTAATGGTCATTGTATTTTTCATTAGTTTGAAATGATTTTGATTTTAAAATTCCGTTTACATTATAAACTATAAAGTGAGAGAAAGTTGAGATAAGAATATGAAAATGTTCTTGCATGAGGCCCAATAGTCATCTGTAGATTCATAGTGATTTCATCATTCTTCATGCTTCCTTTCACAGAATAAATGCAAACAGGAGAAAGGATTAGTCAATGAACCCATTAGACAACTGATGGAAAATGAACTGGCAACTATTCTGATCATTAATTCATTGTTTGGGTCATTTTTTAAGCAACAATGTAAAAAAAATGCTGCTATTTCATGTCTGATATGATAGTAAACTGATTAAATTAGAGTTTTTTTCTGATGTTTTAGCAGTGGTGGAATGTAACTAAGTACATGTACTTAAGTACAGTACTTACAGACAATTTTAAGGCACTTGTACTTTACGTATGTATTTCCATTTTACACTTTATACTTCTACTTCACTACATTTTAGAGGCAAATCTTGTACCTTTTACTCCACTACATTAAGCTGACAGCTTTAGTTACTTTTCAAGTTGAGATTTAACATAAAAACATCATCAATTCATTAATTATCATAAATTAATCCTCATAACAGTATATTAAGTTGTTAAAATGAGCCCTTCATGGACAACATTTAAATGCTGTTTACATAAACGCATCAATAATAATAATGCAATAATATATTTGCCATATGCAAAACAATCTGAGTGGGTCCAATCTCGGAACGTGTACTTTTACTTTTGATACTTTTGCATCAGTAAGTTTTGAATGCAAGCTTGTAATAAAGTAATTTCACAGTGTGGTATTAGCACTTTTACTGCAGTTAAGGATCTGAATATTTCCTCCACTACTGCGTTTTATAGACACAATATTTAACCTGTATTTAAAAAAGTAGTTGCCGCATTTATGAAAATAATCACTGGAGCTTTACTTTAAATGGATGTTGATGCAGGTTAAAGTGAAGTTTCACTCTCCAACTGTGTGCTTTTTAAAAAAATATAGTTTTTGTGTCTTTTTAATATTGATGGCATCCCTCATCTGTTTGTTTGTTTACATGTTAAAGTATGTTCTTCTTCTCTAAACAATCAAACAAAGTAAATCAGTGATGTTTTTTTGCTAACGTAGTGAAAAGGCTCCTGTTCCTCGGCTGCCCAGATTAAGGTCAGGCATCAGAGGGAGTGTGAGCGGAGGACAGGAGAGTGAGCAAATCCAAAACACTTCAAAATTTGTCATTAGTGCGGCGCTACATTCTTTCATTACCGAGTTTATCGGAGCAACCAGCCATAAGGCGCAGGTTCATGCACCCTTGAGCACAAAGACTCGAGTTGTTCTACATTTACAGAATCATTTAACTTCTTTAATTATTCTTTAAATTACAATTGCAAATAAAGGCGCTGCCCGCGGTGGTTATGCATGGCCTGCAAAAAGAGCAACATTTTTAATGATTACTTTTCACATCGTACCAAACTAATCTCCCATGGACAAGAAATGAATGAAAAAAGGGGAAGATTTTCTCTGCCATTCTGCTTTAATGGAGGGAGCATCAGTCATCAGGCACAGTGACTGTTCTGGACCAGATGTTGCAGAACTAACCAACAATTGGGCTGAAAATAGAAAAGGAGCAGGGGCGGGGAGGTTGGAATAAATTAATTGCTAATTTCTCAGTCTTTGATGGAATTAGGCTCACTTCTTTCCCCCTATGTGTTGTGTGAATGTCCATGCGTTAAACGTTTTTTCTTCTCTCGCCTCCCCCTCTCCCCTCTTTGCTTTCCTGACGGTTAAGGGCCACCCAGAGGAGAGTGAGTGATGCAAAACCGAGAAGTAATCCCTCTGTTTATCTCGGCTTCGAGGCTCGGCCCCAACCTCTGCCTCTATTATCCCGAGGATTTAAGGCAAACTTTCATTTATTGGCCGGCCTCCGTTCTCTATCCCGGCTACTGAGCTCAGGATGCCCCCTCCCCAAGCCTCTGTCCCAGTGTGAGCCGGATTTGCATAGAGCAACAATGCATGTTGCCGGGGCAGTGGCCAGTCAGCGGTGGGACCGGCCCGCTCACAAGCGCAGTTTGCTCAGGCAGCACATGGCTATAGAAGAATGTGGCCTTCAGGGGGGAAGGAGCAGCACCTGCGTGGCGCGCCGGCCAGGCCTCGCCACGCCGCCGAAAAACAGCAGATGTAGCGCAATCTGGACACTGACTGCTTCCCCCCCACTCCTCGTTCACACAAATGAGCAAACAGGGCAGGAAACGCTCGGCCAAAAAGATCACAAACGGGCTTTGAGAGAAGCGAGGAGCGGCCCACCTGCTCCACCGCTTTACCTGCTGGACGTCACCAGTGTTTGGCGAGCAGCTCGGAGGTCGTTTTCAGCCCCGAAACAACAACAAAAAGGACGCTCCCTCCTGAAACCAGGCTCATATCCTCACAACAAAGGTCTCGACAGCTGCAGCAAATATCTCCTGATAACCAGTCAGGGTTTAAAGTCACTGAAATAATCAGTCATTTCATCGATTAGTCCACCAATAGAAAAATAATGAATAATTCTGATTATTGATTCATGTTTTTAGCAAATGTTTTCAAAGATAAAAGGCTAACTGCCGTGAGAATGAGCTTTTTTCCCTGCTGTGTTTTAAACATCTTTAAATAAAATGTCAATGTGATGGGGAAAATATGGGAACTATCTTGATAATGAACACATTTTTTCTGATATTTTATTAACTATACGATGAAGTAGAGTTATCTAATAGGATCTATTTAAAAAAGAATAGACAAAAGTTGCAGTTTAAAGTTACAAACAGTATCTGAGAGTACATGTTGTGGATATTCATTTATCAATCAAAATATATTCCTAGAGACGTGAATCTCGTGTTTATAACTCATGTAGAAGAATCGTTCACTCATGTTATTGTTGTGATAATAGAGCTCACTGAACTCTGCGCTGATTAACCACAATAACATAAATACATCAATAATAACTATTACAGACTTTAAAGCAGACATGATGTGAACCGTGATGTATTATCTGATTTAAGTTTCAAATCTTTAAAATCACATTTTGGTAGATCATCTATTTAAACTGAGAGTATTGTGAATTGAATGAAACATACAAAAACACTGGTTTGATCTTTAAAAAGGTGCATTAAGGCTCATTGTTTCACAAGAAAAATTAAAGATAAAAATGTATTTTACCAAAATATTCCAGTAAATAAGGTCGCCACATCAGCTTCATCGTCAGATGTTCACTGTACATGTATGTGTAAATATAGAAGCAGCAATATTTTGGCCATGTCAAGATATCAGCGCACACTCTGATGTCACAGGCCAGAATTAATCAGCGCTCACTGTCTACCATCAGCACTGAAAATGAAAATCTCAACCCTGGGAGGATTTTCACAAGCTCATAAAACAGAAAAACTAAATGAACTAAATTAAAAACTACCGGTGCACATTTACACAAGATATCCCAACCATGGGGTTTGTTGACAGATAAACATTTAAATAGAATATTTAAGATGTTGTTTGATAACATGAAAGTGACGTTTTGTATCTTGCTCTACTGTCACTAGTAATGTATCAGCCCCAACACGCCATCTACACGTTTCAGCTCATTTTAACCAAGTTCTGAACGCTGAGTGTGCATGTGGAACGGGGACCGTATGTCCCTCAGGTCCTGCAGCACGAGGCCGTAGACTCTGTGGTGCTCAGGATGAGTGTTGACAGAGCAGCGGGGGGACACAATGTAAAGCGGCGGCCTGCAGGGAGCTGAAAGCCCCTTCAGCTACAGGTAAATAAGACCACCCACCCCCACATCCACAACAACAGAACAGGCCTTATCTCCGGCTGCCGCAGACACCGCTTACCTCTGCTCTGCGCTCCAGCACAGAGAGCAGATAAAACCAGGAGAGGATGAGAAATAAAGAGCAATCTGTGCTTTACCTCAAACTCAGACTTTTCTCCTTCACATTAAATATCTCCACGTTATAAGTTTAGTTGTTCACATATTTTTTCCTCTTTTTATCTTTTCCAGTCACTGGACAGGAAGTTTACTCCTCCCTGAGGCTGGAAACTGACACCCACTGAAATCACAACACAGAAACTGGAACCACATGTGATTTTATGATCCACGTTGACGTGAATCTGTTTTGAATCTCCAATACGTTAAATATGGAAGTTTCTGAACCACCACAACCTGTTCTCACTGTGACACACAGTAATATATGTGTTACAGATATAACTTCAGTAATATGATCACAGTTACTTTGAGCTGTTAAATGGCATTGTTTGCTCTTTTTACATATTACTCGCTGTGGCCTTGTATCTAACTGCAATATTTAAAATCTATATAAATCTAGAAGTGGGAACAACTCAAACATGTCTTTGTGCAGAATAACACAGTTAGAATGACATAAATCAGAAAAAAAGAAAAAGAAAAAACGCAAGTGTAATTTCTCTAATAAATTATATATAAAAAATAAACACTTTTCCAAGTGCCCACAAGTGTCATGAATATTGGAAAAATAAACTCCCTTTATTGTACATATTGAAGTACTATCATGTTTGCAGCCTCTCCTGTCCTCTCCTCTCCGCTCTGTGTAAACAGCCTCTCCTGTCCTCTCCTCTCCGCTCTGTGTAAACAGCCTCTCCTGTCCTCTCCTCTCTGCTCTGTGTAAACAGCCTCTCCTGTCCTCTCCTCTCTGCTCTGTGTAAACAGATTTTCAGTGAATATTTGTCACGTGACCGTTGGTCTCAGCAGAATCAAGCATGTCTTCATAGTGTCTCTGAGGAGCAGAATTTAATGTTTTTAACAGGATCTGGTTAGTGCAAACGCTTTATTTTAAATGAAACATATAGAATAAAGAGATTCTGTCACAAATATCAACATTTGCAAGCTTAGTTTTGGTCATTTTTTATTAACAGAAACTTTTATAACCGATGATCCGTTCAAGGACTGTTGGAGAGTTCAAATTCCGGCAATAATGCCTGATTTTACAGTTTTCTTTTATGATAAATGGTGAATTTATTGCGATTACCTAAAGAAAACATACATTTCACTCCTACAGTGGGATTCAGAGGGTTAAATTTGTTCTTAAAGTAGCACTTGAGCAAATGTACTTTAGTTATAGAGATAGAATCATTTAAGTTTTAAAGATGACATGACATTAAACCCACACCTCCAAAAAAAGGAAATGTGTTTTCCAGCAGTGAAATATCCCTCCTCTCCTTCTCAGTGGAGGTTTTCAGTGAGAGGAGCTGAGAGTTTGTTGTGTTTGAGGAGGCGGGCAGGCTGAGAGCACACAGAGCAGATATTGTCCTAATATCTGTTGACAGTCAGCTCTTCTCTGCATAATTGGCTCCACCTCCCCCATTAGCGGCAGCTCTGTTTGGCTCCCCAGGGCATGTGTTAGAACAAATTTGAGGAGTGTCATATTGCACGCATTTCAACAGGGCCAACAGGGTTAGACTCACATTAGCGTAATGAATCAATCTGCTCGGCTAATGGCTGAACTAACTCTGCGAGGACACGCAGGCGAAGGATGCCAGCAGGGAGGACAGATTTCAGCTCATCATACGGGACAGAAACATAGGAAAATGAACTGAAAAGAAAATTAAATTAAAAAAAATAAAAAATAGGCTGAATTTACTGTCTGTTTTGTCATCTGCATCACTCAGGTGAAGAATTACAGGAGCAGTGAGAGGAAATTAGCTTGTGATTTCACAATAAAAGCTTAAAAAAGTCAAAAATTAGCACTAATTCTTGAATTTTTTTATTCAAAATCACGTTAGATTTTTTTTCTTTCTTGAAAACAGCAAGTTTCTTTTTTACATTAAACATGCTTCAAATCTCACAGTATAACATCACTATAACATGCAACCTCATTGAAACAAGTCCATTTTTTAAGACTTTTGACCCGGTGACTGATTTTTTTTATTTTTAAGAATCCAGACCAAACCATTTATAATATATATAACAGGAAATGTGTAATTACTGAGGAAGATTTGATAGTTTATCTCTGATGGCAAAATCAGAAAAATAAAACAAATGAACTCTGATGAACAAAAGCAAATAAAAACCACAAAAAATAACAGCAAATATCTTCTCATAAGTGAGACCAACTACAGATTTAACTAAGAAACTAAATCCTTTTCCTGCTAAACTGTTGAAAGGTTTCCAGATGCATCACAATTCCTGGCATGTGGATGTTTTGCAACCAAGAGGCATTAAAGACAAAAGGAAATAACAACTACTTCAGTAAAGTGAGGTGAGGGGACGGCTGCTTTTGCACGTGAATGGAGGCAGATTATTGGGAGGGATTGAGCCGGTGCTAATTAACTGATATGAGCATCTGAATGGAGCCTGAAACAAACAGGCTGCTGACGAGCAGCTGATAACCACCTGCTGATCCATCAGGCTGCAGGAACACAGCAGCACCCACATCACATCACATCACATCACATCACATCAGTTATCACCAGGATCAGATCATAAAGGAAGTGATTTATACTCATTTTAATAGATATAAAACAGTAAAAAGTCTGTCAGCAAAATTTGCAAAACACTTCCCATCAAATAATAGTAAGTTATTTTCCAGATTATTTCTTATAAAATATGGATAATTCACAGTAAATATCTGTATTAAATATATATATTTATATATATATATGAAGAATAATATTGGTTAGTGACAACCTTTGAGACCAGACTTATTACAGGTTTTTTATGATTTATTTCTATCCAGTAAATCTAAAGTTTTATGTTTCTTATTTTCTCCAAATCACTGCCACTTGAACATGTTTGCACTGCTAGTTTTTTGGTTTCGTCTTGGTTGTTTGTACGTTTATTTTTATTTTATAACATTTTTTTATCTTTACTCTATTCCATTTTTATTATTCAGTTGTTATTACCTTAATCTGTTTTCACTCTGTACTTGTGCTGCTGCAAACCCCCGAATTTCCCCCATGGGGGATCAATAAATAAATATCTGATCTTATCTTATCTTACTGTAAGAAAACAAAAAGTTGCCTTAATTCTACATTCAGCAATATGTGAATGATTATACATTTTACAGACCATTAAGCAACTAAATAAGTCTGTAGAAAAATGCATAATGTTAATAATCAATTTACACATTTTCACTTCCATTTTATGAACCTTTTTTTTGCACTTTCTGGAAAATAAGTGTCATGATATGAGGTCGTACACAAATACAATTTCTAAACCATGAGTGTGTGTGTAGGAGCTGATCAATCACCACTTTACTGTCTTTCACCTCTGATCAGTGTTAATAGGTACATCAATACTATTAGACTGAGCTGTACATGAGCTGATCAATACACACACACACACACACACACACAGTCATCTGAAGTCCACTCAGCTGTTAACCGAGGACTTTCCTTGATGAGACGTCTGACAGAACTTCAAAATAAAAGTTATTTTTTGGAATCCCTCAGTCTTTAGTTTCTTTCCTCCACTTTTTATTTCCCCTGAAGTAAAATACTCAATACAAGGGATGCAAAATGATATGATGATGCAATGTAACAGTGAATGTGTATATTTTGAAAAGTCTTTTCTGTTTGCATGATGATAGTCGGCTTAATAAAACCAGATGAAGGCACCAATCCGACAATATAACATGCAACCTCACTGCTAAAACAAGTCCATCTTTGGAGACTGAATTTACTTATTTGTAAGAATCCAAACTAAACCAGTAATAATATTAAACCAGAAATTTGTAATTATAGAGGAACATTTAATAAGGTCGCCCTTACTGCTGTTTTCACTGCAGAAGATACGTTAAATTGAGTCTTTTTTTTGTCACAGCTATAAAGTTTTCAACGTTTGATTGTATCATATTCAGAAGATTGTCTTTTTAGAGACTTTATAAGATAAGATAAAACAAGATATAACTTTTTTAATCCTGAAGGAAATTCTGGTTCCAGATTGCTCCAAAGTTACGAAAACAATCACAATATAGGATAAATATAGACAACATAGGTAACAATAGCAATATATTATATAGATATAACAATATAAAAAAAAAATAAAGTGTCTAAGGAGTAAAGTGAGTAGAGTGCAGATGATATGGCAGAATGTTATATACAGATATATTGCACATAATAATGTACATAATATAGTCCATGGTTTTGAAAATTGTATTTCACATGATTTAAGCTAATACAGCCAATAATGATTGTCTTCTGTGAATAATTATCATTAAATCTGTGTTGAAAATTACCTGTTTCTGCCGTTAGCTGTTATCTGAAGTAACGTCACTTAACTTCAGTGCTTATGTCACTTCCAGTAATGACGATGTCCTTGTAACTACTTAACTTTTGGCGTTTATTTTAGTTTTTAAACTGTCTTTTATAAGCCTAACCAGGACCTGTTTATCCTTAACCTTAGAGAAGTAGTTTTGGAGCCTAAACTGACCAACAGAGTTCTTAACAGAAAATGATTGTGCAGCAGGTTGGTTGCAGAAGGAATCAGAAGGAATCTTAAATACACAAGAAAACTTGAATCACAGGAGACAAAATCAATAAAAAATGATACAAATGGAATAAAAAGAATACAAATTAAAGAAATTAAATACTAAAGAGCTGTCAGAAGAGTAATTGTAGTGAAGCCAACTGAAATAAAACAAGATTACATGACTAAATAATGACAACAATAAAATGCAACTAGAAAATTTCCTCTGGGGAAATTCTGAAAGGGCCACAGGGGCTACTGCTGGTGTGTGTACACTATGATGAGATTCTTCAGAGATTTCAAACATTTAGTACTGGTAATGTTACAGTACTATATAACATACAAGGAGTACACCTACAACAAGCATTCCTTTTCAAGTATTTCTTTATACAGCAACCTATGCCCTTTAACCTCAAAATGTGTGTGTGTGTGTGTGTGTGTGTGTGTGTGTGTGTGTGTGTGTGTGTGAAACATGTGTATCTGGAGGAGTGTGCACGCTTATCCGCATGTGTGTGTGCGTGTGTGTATCTGTAACTGTTATCACATCAAAGGATCAAAGGCTTTGATCAGAGCAAAGATTAAAGGCAATCAGAGCAGAGCAATCAACAGAGTTAACTGCCACCTGAATGTTGTGGAACAGTGACAGCAGCCAGAGGTGGACAGACTGGAATTTCTGACTTCGACTTCACTTTGAGCGTCCTGAGTTCTTCCTGAATGTCTATATATGTTTTGTTTTTTTAAGAAAAATAAAAAAAATAGCTTTGTTAGAGCGATCTAATAAAAAACTGTTACATCTCCCTTTTTCAGAAACTTTCCTGCATTTTTAATATGGGAGCCAATGGGGCTGTTGGTGCGTGTTGGTGGCGCATCCGTGCGTCCTACGCCCAAACTATAACTCTGACAGCTTTACCAGAAGATTGTGAGTGAGAAGACAAATTTTCCTACGTTTCTATGTATAAATTATTTCTGTAGAGTGGAATTTGCAGCCTGGAGCGCAGTTTTCAAATTTTATTTATTTATTATTTTTTGACAATTTTTTCTCTCCCTCTACACGAACATTCCATGCAATACACACCCATTATAATCTCAGAATTTCTCCAAAAATGATCATGGTCATTGAACAGGGATTGATAAAAAACTATATGACCTATTGAAACGTGGATTAATACACCGATACACAAGACTTGTGTCTACTGTGTAAAGTTTAAATGGATTCTCTAGGTGAAATTATGCCGGAGAAGTAGACATTTAAAAGTCTCCAATTATTGTTCTTTTTTCCGCTCATTTTTTTCGGCCGTCCCATTCACTTCAATGCAAAATTTTGGGAAGTTTTTCGTGACTTACGTCGTGAAATATTCGTATTCCATAGAGAAAAGTAATAGCACACCGATCCTGATCAAACTGCACGTTTTGATATATAATTTGTCTAGTTGACTAGTAGCGGGACAAAATTGCGTCCGGAAGAGGAAGAAGAAAAAAAAATCCACAGTATAACAGTAGTGCTCGGGGCTTCACCTACAGCTACAGCTATTGCTGTATGGGACCAGTGCTCGGTGCGATTGCCCCGTGGCCCTAATAAAAGACTAAAAACTAGATAAAACTGATAAAAAGACAAAGGTGAATGAAATGAGTAAGGGGGGAAAATGACAGAAAATAACAGATAAAAATAAATGTAAATGTCCAAATTTACATCAATAAAGTGAGAAAAGTCAAGTATATAATATAAGCAATGTCTATAAAGTGTTTCTATTCAAATGTTTGGCTTAATAGGCAGGTTTGAAGTTTAACGGGGAATCTGTGAGAATGATCTGTGGAGATCTGGATCAGGGATTATACTATTGGAACTCCTCCAAAAAATAAAAATAAAAACTAATCTTTCAGTAACAATAAATAGGAAGCAGAGAGCTGCAGCGGCTCCTCTGTCCATCCAAATATCAGATCCTTTTATTGTGAAAGCCCAAACAGCAGCCGACCAACCAACACCACCACCTGCCCCCTGAATCTGCTGACTCCGCCCCATCCCCCCTGCCCCCCTCCCCCATCCACCAAATCAAAACCAAAGCAATGCTTTTTTATCTGCAGATTCTCAGACAATGCCTGGAGGATCCCGTAGCCTAATCTCCCCAATCCCCCCGTCCTCTTTATCCCACTGTTAAAGAATGTTTGAAAGGGCGACACCAAAAACTCAACAAAAAAAGGGAGAGACCAAAAGGAGGGTTGAGAGGGGGGAGGTAACATCTGGGACGGGATATGAGAGGGTGAGGGGGGTGAGGACACAACAGGGGGAGAAAGATACATACACTTAGTGGATTGTTCATTCACAAAAAATAAAATTTAGGTTAGAATAACAAAAAAACTGGACAATAGGAAAGAAGAATTTAAGAAATGTATGTATGTTCATGGATGCTGACAAATAAAAAAAGATAAATTGCATCAACATATATATGAGTTACTGTATTTTTTTATTAATAAAATTGATATTTTTGTTAGCATTTTATATATTTCTGTAAGTCATGGATGTGGATAAAAATCTATTTTTTTTTTAATATTTTTCCGCTTTCTGGCAATTTATTTCAATTTTTTTGAATATATATAAACTGTATTTACTTTAACTCTTACTGAAATAAATAAACATTACATAAACATCTGACAAATGTTTATATCAACTCTTATAATATACACATTGTAAGGGTTATAAGGACATTTTAAGTATTTAATATTGTTCAGTATTTGTTGACAATTACAACTCCTCTTGTGAAGACATATTTTACGTTTTACTATATTATCTGCAGCTTCCACTTATGCATGTCCACGGGGACCAACTGTAGAGAAAGATAAGTAAAAAATAAGAAGATAATCTGATAATACTATAAAAGTTGATATATTTGAGTATGTTCATGGATCAGTTTATTAAATTTTTTTTCCTGCTTTCTGACAATTTAATTTCAGTCAAAAAAATGAACACTATTTTTGAAAAAATAAATGAATAATCTTTACTTTAACTCTAACTACTGAGCATTGATAACCATGAGCATGTAATAAATTATATGATAATGTAGTTATAATACAGACACATTTTATAATATTACAACAGAGTTCTACTACATTATGTGTTCATACAGCAGCATCCACTTGTGTGCGTCCATGGAAAGAGTTATAAATATTTTTATAAAATAATAATACATTTACCCTTCAAACAAAAAGTAACAAAGTGCTTTACAATAAAAGCAGAATACAAGTTGTTAAGAACTTGAGATAAAAATAATGCTGATTGCTAAAAGATGATGAAAAATACATTATTAACACTTGAATCAGTGTACAGCTACATTATAGTGCGTTATAAAGTATTTTTTAAATGTTTTTATAGTGCCTATAGATGCTAAACAGGAGGGTCACAGAATTATATCCTCGCAACAGACATATTAGTGAAGACAAACCTACAAATTACACCACGTTTACTCCAGATTTTGCTAAAAAAAGAAACAAAAAAGGTCTTGATATGTTTCCACATCTGCTGAAAGCTGCTTTGTGTGCATCATTTCACAGCTAAACAGGCCTGAAGAATCTTTAAGTAAAAGATTTTAAAAAGTCAAGGTTGATGAGACGCAGAGCTGCTGTGTCAGTGTGGCACTTGAGCGACACACAGGCCCACTCAGAGTTTGGAAGGGTATTATGTTTAAAACACTTTATTCCTCCCTTCCCTGTGAACGATTATACTAGTTATCCCATCAAAGTTGAGTAAAAACGCCATTCTTGTGTCTTTAAGCTCTTGCATAGGAGGTCAATAAGACTGTGCCTCTGCTTACAAGGCTGGGCCGGGTGTAATCTCGCTGAAGTTACATTAATTAAATGGTAAGCTCCTTTAGCAATACGTTCCTAAAAGAACTTGGCTGATAATATACTTAAAGCGTTTGCGGGCTGTTTGTTTCAAAGCCAGCAGACGTTTAGCCATGCGGCTCACGTACGCCGGCTTAAAACCTTCGGCTGCAGCCACAATGAGCGAGCAGCGGCTGGCAGCGCAGCTCAAATTCAACTTATCAAAGTAAAACATATTTGTCTCAGTGTGCTCCATTTACACATTAAGACTCACAGTCTGAGCTGAAATGTGGAAAACTTTGGTTTGGATTTTCAGTCTGGATCTGCAGAGCTGCAAGACGAAGACTTTGTCCAAGAGAAAAGTTTTTTTCTTCCAGATTTTGAAAAACAAAATCAGTGGCTCAGTCAGTGTGGAAATGAAACTATAAAACTGTGCGTGTTTAAATGACAGTCACTTGATATTGTGCATGTGAGATTTCTCTTAACCCTCCTGTTATGTTCGTTTCTCAGGAACAGCATTATGTTTAATTAGACCCAAAAAATCTCAATAAACATTGTTTATATTTCATAAATTACTCCATTACTAACCATATCAATCAATATTGAGTGCAATGGTGTTCTTTACCTGAGGATAATTCACTTGTTTTTCATTTAAAACAATGAATGTTAAAACTTTTTTTTTAAATGTACATTGGAAAGACCTACATATAAAATACAATAGTTTTATATGACATTGAGTTTTTGAAAAAAAAATGTTTTGCATTTTTAATTTTTTTCTTTGATGGAGTGATGTTGATAAAGTAACACAAATCACCTCAGTACCTATGTAATATAAAGATGCAAATATGTGAAATTAACCATTTTTATTTCATATGTTGATAACACTTATTAAGCCAAGCAGAAGAAATTTCATCCTGAAAAAATACTTTTAAGTATTTGTTTTTGGTTTTTAAACTTTGAAATGGGTCAATTTGACCTGCAACATAACAGGAGGCTTAAAGCATTTATACCAGTGCTTTGATTGCTGCTGTCCAGAGAAAACCACGTATTTTCAATTTTGCTGATTTTTAATTGTAGGAAATTCACAGATTTATTAACCCAACATAAACATTTAAAACCTCTTTACAAATGCATTTCCACAAAGCTAAAAAATATAGTCGCCTATCTTGGCTCATGAAAATGTTAAATATTTTGGAAAAATACGTTTTCCCACAAGAACACCAACATTTTATAATTGTTATTTAACCTTTATTTTTTACAGGTAATCTCACTGAGACACAGGTCAGGATACCACTTTTTGTTGGACGATATATTTAGATAGTTAGGGCTACGAAGTTCCTCGTTAGGCATAAATAAGTAAAATAAATGCACATAAATACCAAAAGTGAAGTAGTTATGAGGAGGACTGTTATAGCAGTCATAGTGACATATACACAGAAGTTAGGTGACATTACTTTTACTTTTGGTTTCATGCGGGACATTAACATAGGTCCCATCTCCCCTCCAGCAACTTTCATGCTCAAAAGTATAAACAATGCCGCCTTTATTTTCCATGAAGCGTGGCCAAAATAAGCACTATTGCTGCTTTTACTTGAAAACCAAACTACGTCATGTCTGGATTAATAATCTGATCAGGAGGTGCACACAGCTCAGTGAGTTTCATCACCTTCTCCAGGAGCTGTGTCTGGATGACTGCAGGTACAGCACTAATACATCAGTATGAACCCAAAATAATCAGATTGAGCTGTGATTTAATTGCATTGAACAAATAAAAAGTAAAGCCAAAATAACTACAACTTGATGTCAAACAATGAAAGTCTGAATTGATGCTTTGGCAGGTCTCTCCATGGGACACACAGGCTATAGATACTTTTAAAATGTCTGTTTTTCTAATGGAGTTTCTGATTGATTAGGGCTGTGTTGGGGCTAAATGGTTAGCATGCTAATTTTGGTTGCTATCTCTTTAACACAACAAATAAACAAATAAACATCTTGACTTCTGTCATGATGTTAGTTAATTTTAATATTGAAAATCCTGCAAAATCTTATATCTTTAATCTGTTTTATTCTTATTTTTCTCTATTTTAGCAGACTCTTTAAGTCTCTATATCTATATCTGTCTGTCTATATCTGTCTCAATATTGTCTTGTGTTTCTTTTATTTCTTGTTTTCCTGCATTTTTCTGTTGAATGGAAAACTCTTTGAATCGTCTTGAATTACTGAGCACAAATTATCTGCATCGGTTTTTAGTCAGAAACTGAGGCAGCATGTGAAAAATGCTGAGATTTTTGAACCCCTTATTATTATTATTATAATTACTGTGTATGATCACTTTGTGCTTTTTCACCTTTTTGTGACAATTCAACAGCTTGATTTTTGTGCAAACATTCAGCTGGCGTTCCTCGGCTCTCTGGTGACTATCACCGAGCTTTTACAGTAATTAACTAAATTTGTTTGGGGAATTCTCTCACTATCAAATGGCAAATTTAACTACTACCCATTACTAATTAATACAAGAAACAATAACCTTTAAATAGTGGAATTATGCAAAGAGGGTAGAGGATTAATCCCTCTCAAACTTACATGAAAAACCTCCTGTTTTTCCACAGTGATAGTGAACATTCAGGGAGGGAAGAACACGCAAATGTTTCAGCAGAAGAAGAAGTTTGTGGCGCCAGACCCCCCCCCCCCCCAAAAAAAGCCCCCGGCCCCCCCGCCGTCCATCAAATATCAACCTTCACAAATCAATTTTACACATGATCGCAACCCCGCGCCCTCCTGCCCGCCGGCCCCTCCCCTCCAATTAAGCCTGGGCATTAGCATATATATGATATCAGTGGTAAACATCACTCGGCTGGTAATTCACAAACGCTGCTGGATAATAGGAGGGTTGAACACCTATTAACCCCGAGGCCGGCGGCACAGAGGCAGGCTGGGAAACTCCCTCAGCCTTCCACTCTGAGAGCAGGGAGGCGGGGCCAACGGGAAGAGGCTTTGATGGACACGGAGAGACTGTTGATGGAGGAAGTGAGATGATGTCACTCTGGAAAACTCTGTGTGTGTGTGTGTGTGTGTGTGTGTGTGTTTCTAAAGCGCTGCTGCCATCTTGGAGCCAGAAAAAAACGAGGAGGAAACTGACTGTGATTGGCTGAGACACCTGTCAATCAATCAGCACCAAGCTCATGTTTATTGACCCCATTAAATCAAGATTTTATAGAAGATGGCTACTGAGAGGAGTGAATCCTTGATGATAACTGTCATGTCATGACAGCTATTTCTGTTAGGCAATATATTGTGTTGTGATTTTAAGACCAAGTTATGCTGCTGATATCATGATAATAAGATTATTGTGCAGGTACACCCTTTCAGAGAGCAATGAACTTTTAATTCTTAAGAACATTCACACATGAATTTAAAAATTTTTTTTAAATCTCCTTAATAAATTAAAAGAAGAGAGCAGAAATTATGTTTGTTTTTTTCTGTTTTCTTCTATTTAGTCGCTGCGCCCAGGTCTTATAAACATGTTGGATAAAGTGCTGCTGACATTATTAAGTAAACAGACCTACATGTCCTGCTCATGTCCAGATAACATACAATAAATCCATACTGTAATCATCCCGACAGGCCTACACACATATTTATCTGTGCTGTGTGAAATAATCATTGCAGACATGCTCACTTTATGCTAATCTCATGCAAGTCCAAAAAAATGTATAGGAGTTTTTATCGAGCAGTACATGTGTGTTATTTGTGCCTTCTGTAATATATATATATATATATATATATATATATATATATATATATATACTGTATATATATATATATATATATATATATATATATATTAAAACTTAAGCTCAGTGTATAAAATGAGCTGCTGTGACCTCTAGGATAATCACAGCATCATGAAACTTTACAACCACAAACTAAAGACCAAGAGCATTCAGAGGATGGACTTAAGTAGGTTTTTGCAGGACTTTTACTTGTAATGGGGTATTTTAAGTGTGTTAATTGTACTTTTACTTCAGTAAGATAAGATTATTTCATGTCTAAACTGTATGTATTTGTGAAACAGAATGACTGCTGTCCTGTTGACCAGCTGCAGTTTATCAGTGATGCTATCAGGCAGCTAATTAGCGTCAAGGCGGTGAGATGTCTCTTCACCTCTGTAACCTCCTTTTATTGTGAAACAGTGACTTTAACGCAGCGAACGCTCATCGTTAACTTCAAATCTGTCTCCATTGTCTCTCTTGTGTTTTCAAGCTGATCTCTTCACAGCTTCTTTCACTCTGTGATTGTTACTGTTGTAAAAGTGAAGTTAAAAAAAGTAACAAATGAGCGAAGACAAGATTCCACTTGAGTACGACGAGTATTTGTCAGAGATAATGTGGCTCATTTGCAGGCTAAAAAATCAAAGTAGCTCACAGTAGGGGTGTGCCATATCGTATTGCTCACGATGATACCGGTATATTTTTTTTATGAGTAAAGAAAAGGCATATCATGATATTGGCAACATTCCTGCTTTTTTACATAGTGGCGTAAGGATTTCCCACTAATTACCTAGACTATGGCAGCCCGCCAGCGTCTCATGTGCTGCACTAATGTCACTATTCAAGCTACTGAAAGTATATCTACACTATTCATAACATAAACACTGAATATACCGAGCCACCCTGCCTACCTGTCTGTCTCAGTCCCATCCCCACATCATCTCTCCGTGTCTCACTGTGTGTAAATTATTATATAAACATGTTAAGAGAGAAGGTCTGCATGAAAAATGTCAGTAAGAGCCACCATGTGTGTGAAATAAATGTGTCAACTGTGGAGGTCAAAGTCTGGTCCCTGAGTACTGACACATATAACAAAACAATATATTTCTGTGCTGGTTCAATAGAAACAGTCCTGAGTCTCAGTCCTGTAGAATCTCCCACGTGTTCATATTAAAGACTTGAGATCGCCGCAGGCTCCATATCTGTGTGGTCACTTCACACTCCCACAATCAGACCTCCGCCGGCTCTGGGGACGTAAAACAAACAGCTTTTGTTTGAGTGGCCTCTGACACTCAAGTGTTTGAGAGATGGTTTTATCTTATGTTGCAATGAGCGGCCACTGAAGGTGCGGTCTATATTATGGTTTTGGATTAAAGATTAAAGCCCAGTAAAGCCTATGAACAGGCCTAATCCTGCTCTTCAGTGCAGCTCAGCAGCCGGCGCCCGCAGGCGCTGATCCACGATCAGCTTACTCCCTGACGTTCATCACAAGCAAAAAAAAATAACCTGTTGCAAAACAGAAGCACTTACCGAAGAATCCACAGAAACAAATATATAACATCATCTGACAAAGGTCTGTGATTCGGCCACACAGTGTTCCCTACCATTATTATTTTTAACCTGTTATCAAGGAGCATATTTTCTCTTTAAAAGTATATTTGTGATTACACAGATGTTCACTGTCTCTTGATAAATACTAAATGTTTACTGGGCGCAAAACCAAAGTTTACAACTAATGTTTTTGAAAAACTACTCCAGACACTCTTTGGTCAACACCACTGGCAGCTTTAAAGTAAAACATTTGAACACCTCTGATAATTAAATTATATGAACTGATTCTGAATGTCCACAGGTCTCTCTCTTAAAATAGATAAAGAAGTTAATGCTTGTAAGGCTCCAATTTTCTGTGGGTCTGTTTCGGAGTAGGAGTCAAATTTTTGGACGTGTGACGAAGTCTTATTTTGGAGCCAAACTAAATCATTTACATGAGGACTTTAAGGACAAATTAAAGATGCCCTGTGGAGTTTTCTTGTCAACAAACAGAGTTGTGTTTACTTTCTCACCAAAAACTGCTGTGCATACCCTCAAGGCTGTATTAAAATGGCATTTTGCCTCCTCATAAGATATTTGCAAAAACGATTTTTGTAATGCTTTGTTTACATCTATGTTCGCAGCCTTGCAGTGTAATTATTCCACGACTCTTAGCATGTTGGCGCCACCAGCTATCAGTGATTTGCATGAGGCCAAAACAAGACAGGGACCCAGTCTCTCAAAATGTTGCTCCATATTTTGCTTGTCGAAAACTCCACGTTATCTTTAAGTCATTTGATGGAAAAAATTATGAAGTAAGCTATTCTTTTTGCCATAGAGAAAGAGCTGGAACGGTCTAAATCAGGGGTAGGCAACCTGCGGCTCCGGAGCCTCATGAGGCTCTTCAGGCCATCTGCAGTAGCTCCCAGAGGCTGTGACCAAAAATATACAAAGTAATAAGTTATTTCTTTAAATTTAAATGTATCATCAGTGTAGGCCCAAATCAATTTGTATTCTTCCATTGTAAAAATGTGTGGTTTATAAACTGCAGTAAAACATTTTCTTTTAACATTTTAGTCAACTAAAATGGGCATCATAGCTTATGAAAGTCTACGGCCCGGCAACTTAACCTTAAATTCTGCCAACTTCAAGTCTAGTTTTGAGTTTTCACCCCAATGACACCATGGATGAAGAGATGTTGATTCTGGAGGTCAAAAATCATACAATTATCTGTGACCCGTCACATCCTTCATATAAAGACAACCATAAAAAGGAAGTGGCTTGGAAAACCATTGCAGGAGTAATGGGAGTGGATGGTAAGTTACTAATATGGTCCAATAATAATAAAGATCTTGTGCGTCCTCGGGACTCCGCTGTCCGCAACAGTGCGGATCACAGACGGATCCGGTGTGTGTTGACCATAGGTGTTGACGGACTGTGGAGATACGCAGCCGTTGCGGATGGACCCGTTTCGGAGTCGTATCGCATCCAGTGGTATCGCATCCAGTGGAAGGTCTGCTGTTGATGGTTGAACTTGCAAATATCTCTCCCCACATACACATGGCAACAACAGAAATCACCTTGAGAAAACAAACAGGAGCCAATTTTATTCCCCTTGATAAAACACCTCCTCACATGAAAAAATGAGAGCATGATTATCCAGTGTAAGCTAAAAAACCAAATACAGTATGGATACAGTTTATGATATAAGCTGAGTAATGAGTTATCTGGCGTCACATAACGATGGCAGCACCATCAACTAACAGGCAGCATAAAGTGTATTTGACTGTATTAAATACAACTAATACATACTATTATTTAGTGAAACCTGTTCTGCATATGTGCAAAAGTGCCATTAAATTACATAAAATATTGTCTGTTAGTTTATGCATCACTTTTTTAATTATATCTGCAGGAGGCTGCACTGTTGACAGTTCAGTTTCGTTTGTCAAAGTCAGCCATGTTTTTTTGTTTAGATTTGGCATTGTGCAGCTGGAACCTTTTCTGTTCGGACGTTAGAAATTTTAACTGGGAAATTCCTAATCCCAGACTTTGACTGGACCACAGCTAAATTATGACCTCTGGTAATAGAGGAGCTCAGCAGCAAACTGTAGATCGCAGGCAGGTTTAGGGGAACAAGGAGACAACCTGACACTCCTCTTCCACATACGACCCCATTTGTCATTAGTTCCTACCCTGAGATACGACCCATAGTAGTGCTACTGCCCTTACTGGTGGTAGAAGATCATCATTTCACTGTTTTAAATACATCATACATGTTGTAAAATGGTTGCTTAGGTTTGGGCGACAAAAAAGTACATGGGTAGTAGTTAAAAAAAGGTTAAATAAATGCATGTAACTACCGGAAGTGAACTTGGTGATGCAAAGCTGGACAGAAGTTAGAAAACGTTTCTAATCTCTTATCAACTCTAGTGAAGTCAGTCCTCCTTTTCTTGGTTTGCTCTGCAGTGCAGGCTATTGTTGCTAATGCTGGAATAGCAACTTTCACTGCAGAATTTTTCTGCCATTGAATCAGGCTTTCATCATCTGAAGGGATGCATATCTGTAATGGCAGAACAGCCAATAGGAGGTCAGTCTCTCCAAAAAATATTCTGTGATTGGCCGAAGTCTTACATCACAGGCCACAAAACAAAGCCAAGAGGAGGTGCAGATGTCATGTTTAACTCAGACCACTGCAATAATAATATGCTGAATGGAAATTATGGGATGTTTGTCCAATGATTAAAAAAAAAGCTTCAAATGTTCAAAATAATTCTTTAATCCTAATTCAAGACACTGTTGATCATTCACTTCCAGCTGCTGTGATTTTAACTTCAGGCTCTTCAGAGAAACATCTGGACAGCTCCTGTTGTTGATTCCTTGATTGAGATGTCAACATGGCTACACAACGATAAGGATGGTTTTATTTTTTTCCTGCTGAATTCCCAGAAGCCACTGCAGGGCTGCGGCTGTGGGGCTTCAGAGCTCACACAGGCGGATCCCAAAACAATTTAACCCCATCTTTATTCAGCCTAACAATACCAGCAGAGAAAACTAATTAGGTACATTTCACCCATTTCCATGTTAATGCTTTGTTTGTTGCCATTGTTTGAGGAGACAATGGGCAGAGATGCTAATGATGGAGACCTCATAACAGTGTCCTAATGGGAGTCCATTCACAGCCGTTAGCCCAGAGGCCGCAGTGCCTCCCCCCTCGTCTCCCCCTCAGGGACAGAGAGAGCAGGCAGGTTAAAACACATGGACACACAGCTTCAGTCTCACACAGGATTTAGCTCCAAAGATCAGATAGGACTGACTGTGCATTTCTGTTTCTTGTATAACTGGATTTTGAACCAACCTGTATATTTGTTTTGATCAGCCCTGTCACCTTCCAAAAATGTTGGAATCGTACGTTTCTGCAAACCACAGAGACGTTGATCTTCAGTGTTTATGCCAGCAAAACATGCAGGCATTGCATGTACCTGGATATGTTTTTTGCAGTTGTGATGTAACAATATAAAGTTTATAGCACCAGAAGTTGGGCGGGTGGGACCGACAAAGCCACGATCTGTGTTTGCATCCTGTGGTTGGAAGTCTTGTTCTGAAGTTGTGGTTCTAATGGGGCAGATAACCAGAAGGATTGTGCATTTTATGATAAAAGCATCAAATTTAGTATGCTTGTAGCCAAAGGCATATAGAAAAAAAATGTATGTGGAGGCATGACAAATTTTCAATATGGCTGCCATTTTTCAAGACGGTGACGACTGTTTTGAGATTAAACTTCACATTAACAATGGATAATAGGTGATAGAAACATACATTTTGGTGCAGTTATAGCCAAATACATGGGGAACATGTAGAGAGATCAAGACTTTTCAACATGGTGGCCATTTTTTAAAATGGCCACCAGTAACAACTGTTTTTAGATGAAATTCCACATTAACAATAGATAATATGTGATAGGAGCATCACATTTGGTACAGTTATAGCCAAAGACATGGGGAACATGTGGAGGGATCAAGACTTTTCAATATGACAAAAATTAGATGTGGAGGCATGACAAATTTTCAATATGGCAGACATTTTTCAAGATGGCCAGCAGTGACAACTGTTTCTAGAAAGATAACATATAGTAGATTTCGCCTTAACAATGGATAATATGTAATATAAACATCAAATTTGGTACATTTATAGCCAAAGACATGGGGAACATGTGGTGGGATCAAGACCATATTGAAAAGTCTTGATACCTCTACATGTTCCCCATTTCTCTGGCTACTCTACCAAATTTCATGTTTGTATCACCTATTATCCATTGTTAATGTGAAATTTAATCTCAAAACAGGCGATCACTGGCTGGCTTTATGGCGGCCATCCTGAAAATGGCCGCCAAATTGAAAATTTGTCATGCCTCCACATCTTTTTTTGTTCTATATGTCTTTGGCTACAAGTGTACCAAATTTGACGCTTCAATCATAAAATGCACAATCCTTATATAATTTCTAGCTAAGCTGCCCCACTATTCTGTCTAATGTTGTTAGAAATTATGCGTGGAACAAACATCTTTTTTAAGCCAACTCTGTTATTTTTACCTAACCCTAAACCAGTAGTTAGATGGCTAACTTTAATCATAGTGTTTTAGTATTTAAGTGTTTTTTAACTCAAAGTGTTTCAGTATCTTAAAGGTTTTTTAAAGCAGAACCCTGTTATTTATACCTAACCTTAGATCAGTGATTTGTTGGCCAACTTTAACTAAAGTATTTCAGCATTTTAAATGTTTTTCTAAGCCAAACCCTGTTCTTTAACCATAGTGTTTTTGATTTAAGCACTTTTTTAATTTTTTTTAATAAAGTGTCTTTATTTGTCTAGTTTTTTAAGCCTAGCTTTGTTATTTTTACCTAACCTTAAACTCATAGTTTTGATCCCTAAGTTTCTTTACTAATGTTTTTCCGGTTTTAATGCCAAAGCTTACACCATTGGTTTTGGTGCCTAACTTTAACTAAAGTGTCAGTGTCAGTATTTAAAAAAATTTTCTAAGGCAAATCCCGTTCTTTTTTAACTAACCTCAAACCAATAGTTTGATGCCTAACTTTAAACATAGTGTTTAAGTATTTAAGCATTTTTTTAAACTCAAGCACTGTTATTTTACCAAACTTTTAAATCAGTGTTTTTTATGCCTAACTTTGACAAAGTGTTTTTATCATTTTAAGCATTCTTTAAGCCTATCTTTGTTATTTTAACCTAACGTTTAACCAGTAATTTTGATCCCTACGTTTCTTTAGTATTTCAAATTTTTGGTTTGCAGAAGCGTACACTGCCAACATTTATTTTGGTGACTGGGTTGGTTAGGAACTTTAGTTCAGCATCAGATTTCGAGACTGTCCTACCGAAAAGAACGAGTGCATCACCGTCCTTTCATCAAATACTAAAACAACAAGCCCTCGAGTGAATGAAGTAATAATTATTCTTGTGAAGTCAGATGACAACATTACTAAGCCACAAACAGTGATGAGTGTACATTTATTTAATACTGTGCTGTGATACTCTGGATTGTGTGTTTGTGCAGAAGTGAACAGTTAAACAGTCATCTGTTTTTATGCAAAACATGCAGAGAGGACGTTATTGGCTGTTATATATCCACTTGAGCATCTCAATCATTACCTTGTTATTCAAAAGTAAAGACATTACTGTATGTACATACTGTATACAAATACCAGGGAGCCAGCATGTCTGGAGTTTTATGTACAAATGCTGTTTGCTTTTGTCATTAAGTTAAAGTTAAAGCTGCAGGTTAGTAGCAGGCTCCCACGGCTAGCTGCGTCTCAGAGCTTCATTTAACCCATTAAGGCCTAAAATGCCTGGAAAAAATGCCTGGAAAACCTATGGGCAATTTTAAAAGTTTTTCTGGAAATTCAACAGAAGATTTTTCAGCCTCTGTAGCAGATAGAAATGAAATTCAAAAAGTATTTGAGAGCTTATACCTGTGGCTTTCATGAGAAGTTGAGTTTATTTGTCCAAACCTTCAATAAATTTTTTAAAAAAATGAACAAACTCAGCAAATGTTACATTTGACTGAATAAAAATCCTATGCATAATACTAATACATGCCCATTAGCAAGATGCAAACATGATATGACCACTGGAAGAAATAGACATAGTTCTCATTAGCCTACTGTAATAAAAATAATAATAATTATCATAATAATAATAATAATAATAATAATAATAATAATAATAATAATAATAATAACACATTTTATATATTGCACTTTTCAGGGTACTCAACAACGAATGAAGTAATATAAGACATAAACAGTCATGATTTCTTATATCATCATCACCATCAATTATTATTATTGTTATTAATATATTATTAATAATATTATTATTATCTCCAGGGCTACATGGTGGTGTAGTGGTTAGCGCTCTCGCCTCACAGCTAGAGGGTCGCTGGTTCGCCTCCCGCCTGCGGTTTTGTGTGGACTTTGCATGTTCTCCCCGTGTCAGCGTGGGTTCTCACTGGGTACTCCGGCTTCCTCCCACAGTCCAAAAACATGCACTTAGGTTTAATTGGTGACTCTAAATTGCCCGTAGGTGTGAATGAGAGTGTGATTGTCTGTCTCTATGTGATAGTCTGTCCAGGATGTACCCCGCCTCTCGCCCAATGTCAGCTGGGATAGGCTCCAGCCCCCCAGCAACTCGAATGCGGATAAGCAGTTAATGGTAATGAATGTCGTATGACAAATATGTCGTCTAAAAACATATTCCTCATCCATAAATGCCGGTCAATTGGTTCTGAGGGTTCAAAGTTCGGATCAGCAATAAAATCATTGGCGCTGTTTTCATCTAGATCGCTTCCGTCACTCACTTCTGAGCTCCTCCGCTATAGTCGTCTTCCGCCATGATTTCAAAGTTCTGGAAATGTCCAATGTTGCATTGCGACCCTCCCGCATGTATTCTGATCATGATTCTGATGCATTTCATTGGCCAAGAGACCCTAAATAGGTGGAAAAAAATACAAATACTACAAAACAACGTATCTGCTTTCCCGGCCTTAATGGTAGAATAACGCAACATCGCTCCCGGTTTTAATGGTAGAAATGCGGTAATGCTTTCCTGGCTTAAATGGGTTAAACAGTGTGTTGGTCATACAAATGTATTGGTCGCATCAAGTACTGAACGCTGAAAGTATATTGAGCAGAAGAGGAATCTTCTTTGGTTGTTCGCTGAATAGAAAGTTTCTGATCTGAATCAAAATTCTGCAATTCTTTATTCTGGATGTTGGAAAAAATAATATGACCTCAATGCCTTTTGGGAAGCTTTCGACCACATTGCATGATCTTAATCAGAAGATTAATCTCATTTGTAAACTGTTGTTTCTCAGGTCAATAATGGATCTTGAAACTCAACTGTTCAGCCAACATGGATGAGAAATCATCAAAAGGATCAGAAAAAAGGGCAATTTAAACATCTACAACATCTGTCTGCCAAGGAGGAATATATGATATGATCGAAAGCTACAACATAACTGCTAAACACACCTTCAGGTAACTTGAAAAAGGTGTATTTTTGTATTGGTTACAAATTCAGGTTTAACTAGTAACTAGTAACTAGTAACACGTCCTCATACCTACACACACAATACATTTACATTTAGTCATTTAGCAGATGCTTTTATCCAAAGCGACTTACAGAAAAAGGGGAACAATCAAGGTATAGTTCGATAAGAGCCATAAGTGCAGCAATAAGTGCTAGTGAGGATTCTTTAAGGAGTAGAGTTGTCATGTGGTGCTAGGAGAGAAGGAAGAGCTGGGTCTTCAGGAGTTTTTTAAAGGTAGAGAGGGACGCCCCTGCTCTGGTAGGAACTGGTAATGCGTTCCACCAACGGAGAACGACAAACGCGAAAGGGTTTGGATTGCCTAGAACAAACAGGTGGCAGAGCCAGTCGCTGTTCATTGGAAGAGTGCAGCGGTCATGACATAGCATATGCCTGTATCAGGGCGTTTAAGTAGGTGACACACAATAGGTTGTTTGCCAATAACACTAAAAATAATATATATATATACACAACAATACAGTGAAACAGTCACAGTTTGAAACGTGGGATAAATAGAACTACTCAGTTAAATTTAGGAAAAGATGGCTTGGGTTAAGGTAAGTATAGGTAATGTGACATAATACATACATAGGTATGTTATGTATACGTAAGTTAAATTCAAGCTTAAGGCGTAAAATCGTCCAGAGCCATCCACTTTAAGTTCCTCGTAACTATGGATGACATCATGGAGACTCTGTTTTTATATTTTATACAGTTTATTTCTCTACAGAGAAGCTGCCCGTCCGGTCCAAATGTTAGAAAGCAGCGTTTCACCTCCTCAGCTCGTCTTTGGGAGTGTTTGTTGATTTTTAGACTGTCAGGCATCGAGGTGTCAGCCTTGTTAAAAAAAGGCAAAGGCTGTGGAGCTAATAAGGTGCTAATCCCAGCTGCTGCGTGCACACACGCACACACGCATGCACACACACACACTCATGCACACACACACACACACACCCTCCTCCCCCCTACAGAGGCTAAACACACAGGGCGAGCTGTAGAGAGACACACACATAACGTGGCTTATCGCTGCTCTCCAGACAGCCACCCCAGATCAGTCAACGCACTGCACGATCGATGCATCTGATAAGGAATTAAGACAGAAAATAAACTGTACGTGTTATCGGGGAACTCGGTACATGCCCTAATTATGATGCGGCGTGTGTGTGAGAGGATGATACGGCGGGACTGGAGTGGTGCGAGGCTGCAGGAGGGCTGGGAGAGACAGGGAGGGAAAAGGGAGGGGGTTCACGTTAAAGCTGAGCAGGGACAGTTTGCATCCTGGTGGCCCTAAAAGGCAAAGAGACGGAGCAAATCATGTGAACTACAATACCCAGAATTCCTTAATGGTGACGCCAGGAAACTACACACCCGAACATTCAAGTTTGACTCGGCAAGTGATGTGATGTTTTCTAACAAAGGAACACAGAGATGAGAAGAAGGAAAGCTGCACTGCTGGGCCGAGTGTAGACACAGTGGTTTTATTCTGAACAGGTCCAAGTCTCAAGTCATTTAAAAGGAAAAGAATCAAGTCACAGAAGATAAGTTCAAGTAAAGTTTCAAATAATTTAAAAACAAGCCCAAGTCAAGTCTCCGAAAGTCCAAGAATTACGTCATCAGCGACACATTTAAGTCAAGTCCAAGTAAAGTCTCAAGTCAGTTCAAGTAAATTCTGGATGAAGTGTGTCCTTTATGTAGGAAAACAATGTCAATGACAAACATAATGAGTCGTTTGAAAGTAAAGATTGAAATTATCTGAAAGGAGCCTAAGTCAAGTCTCAAGTCAGAAGTCCAAATTCCAAGAATAACGTCGCAAAAGGCCCTTTTAAGTCAGGTCTTCAAGTGAAAGCATTTGAGACAAGTCCAAGTCAAGTCTCAAGTCAGTTCAAGTAAATCCTGGATGAAATGTGTCCTTTATGTAGGATAACAATGTCAATGACAAACATTAAAAAAAAAAAGTTTCTGTCACTTCTCATGTTTATTCTTAAACAATCTTAGTGTCATAATACTGATTTGTTTTACGGTTTGTTATTCTAAGTATCCATTTTTATTCTGAACCCATTCCTTTGTTGGTCAGTGTGACGTCCACAGAGCAGTCTGTAAATGCAAAGAACCCTGTTGATGCATCTGAAGGGTTTGTCTTGCAAACAGTATAATTTGTCCAGGTATGTTGCGTCCAGCCACGCAGCCATCACCCACCATGAGGAGAAGGTCAGAGTGAGAAATCGTTCCCATGTCCACGTCCAGCAGTTATCCCTGCAGCGTAGCGGACAGACAGGACGCTCGGCTCCGCCTGACGGTTCGATCGTCAGCTGAGGAGCAGGAGCCCGCCTGTCGGAGCGACCGGACTCCAGCTCCAGGAGAGAAACCGCTTTGATCTTCCTTCAAACTGATTCACGAACACCAACTGATGGGGCGGCACGAAACACCCCGATGCCCAGCCTGTGCGGCCCCCAGGTCCCCGGCTAAAGTATGTGCTTTCATTTAGGGCGGATTCCACAACACGCAGAGGGAGAAGAGGGGGGTAAAGCCTGAAATTCCCTCGACATAACTTTGTACGTCTTGCTGGTTTCCTGCCTTGGTTTTGTATGAAATAAATTCTTTTTTGGGGGAAAAATGTTCACATTCCTATGCAGTAATTCTACCACGTGACACTGCCCTCTTTTCTCACTCCCTGGCTGTATTTATTACTTTATCACCAACATCCATCTGTTAAAATAAAGAGCCACAACTTAATTATTGAAGGTTTCACTCTGTATCACACTTGTTATCCTCATGATCATAATTGGAACAAGGGTTGTGAAACATAACAATGGAAGATGATAGAGGTGGGGGCAAAAAAGCATAGTATCGCAATATTTTGTGTGGCAATATTATATCGGTTCATGGCTGCAAAGTATCGATATTTAGCGCAGACAGGGCGTCAGTATTTTCCCAGTTTTCCCCGTTCATTTTTTCCTTTTTTTGGAGGCCGCAGCCTGCTCACTTTTATGGGTGTATTGGACATTCTGGTATCATATGAAACTAGAAAATGTAAGGAATCTATAGGCTCCATATGTGTCAGAATATCGTGTCTGGAAGCATATACGCTGATTTACACCTAGAAGATGATATCGTCTGCATGAGTCATCCAAAATTAGCAAATCATACAGGCATAAAACCCCTTACAGGAGCAGTTTTCACCATTACAAATGTCTTATTAACTGTGACAGGAAATAGTGCGTTCCATAGACTTTTTTTAAAAACTGCGTTTGCAAAAGGTTGAATTTGTTGTGTGAAATTGTGAATTGATTAACTTTTACTTTGGATATGTTCAAAGCTTCAGTTGCTCAAACTTAATTAGGACATGAGAAAACAAAAAACCTGGTTATTCATCTCTTGTTAAAGGGAGATTTTTGCGCTCATACTATTAACAGTAAGTCATAGTGCAGTCTATAATTTATGAATAAAACACAAATCTTGCAGTAGTCTTGCATGAAATCCATTGAGGATGAAGAATGTTTTGTTCATTTATCGTTCTGCTTGATTTACAAAAAACTATATCATAACTGGTATTCAAATACAATTGAGTTTATTGTAATCGTACCATACATTTCTGCTCAAGACAGAACAATAGTGTTTCTCAAGAATCAACGTCACGCCCCTAAACACCACCAATTACATCTGTTGGCAACAATGATAAACACCTGCAGTTTCCACACACAAAAAAACTACAAAAATGGGCCACAGATCCACTAAAAAAGTCTGAACCTTTAAGAAAAAGTTAACTTCAATTGACAATTCAGATTTCAGTTTAATCATACTTGAATTTATACTAAAATTAAAGAAGGATTCGGTAAGTTGATGAACTGTAAGTAATGACACATGAGTATTATGTTGACTTTAACACGTTTGACTGATGGGTTCGGAAGCCAATCAGTGAACTACATCAATGAGTGTAAAGAGTCAAGTTAGCCAATGAGAGAGCGCGGACAGAGCAGTTCTGTCCAATGGAAAATCTAAACCTGTCTGCTGGAGCGCTCAACAGTTCTTGAGACATTAAAGGAGGATTTTGCCATATATTTGTGAAAAATGAGTCTTTCTACTTTTAAAGAGTGAAAACTCCAAGCTGTCAAGTTGCAAACTACGAGCCTTTTATAGCCACATTTCAAGTGTTGATACTCAATAAATAGATTCTGGGTGGAGTATCACTTTAAGAAAAGAAATTGCTTGACTGCCTTTGGAGAGTGCAGGAGGATAATAGGGTCCTGGGTGTGTTTGTTTGTGCCCTCGACCTGATCGGCATGTGATGAGCGGGGAGGTCTGCAGGCCTAATTGGCCTCTTTAAATGGAAAAATGTCCAGCGAGCATGACGCGTCGATGAGCTGCGAGCTCCCCGCCAGCCCCACCAGCTCTTTTTTTATCATCACTTTATGGAAGCAAACCTCTCCAATTAGCAGCAGAGCAGCCATGGAAATAATAATGACCATAAATTGGATGGTCATTGGATGGATTTAAAAAGTTCAAGTCAAAGTATGTGATGTACTTTAAAAAGTAATTTACATCTCTGGAGCTCTGCACTTTGTTGCATAATGATAACGTGAAAGTCTGAGAGTTTATACAATATGGATGGAAAGACAGATGAAAGATGTGGAATTTATAAAGATCACGCCGAAGAAAATGCTGTTTGTCAAAGTAGAAGAACATTCAGGTGAAGCATCTGTACAATAAATAGGAATATATTAAATAGATGTTCTTATAAAATTCAGTTACAATTTCATTGATCAGACACTTTTATCCAAAACAATCTGAGACCTCATATAACACACGCAAGAATAGTAAGAAGACAACAACATGGTGTAGTTTGAGTCCGATAGTACGTATAGGTGAAAACATTTCCATTTCCTGTTGTCCTCGGGTCAAATTTGACTTGTTTTCAAATGTTTTTATATCAGAAATAGGGATTTCTTTCATATAATTGCCTCATAAACAACAAGGATGGTTCCTTACCATGCTTTTTGCAAAGAAAGTTAATAATCTATTTTTATTTGAATTTTTTGAATGATTATTCTAAAATATATCATTTGTGGTCTTCCCGGGTCAAAGTTACAGGTGTGTAAACCTGATTTCATCACAGCTTTTTCCTGAATGGAGAGCAGAGCTTCCAGAACACACACAAACACACACACTTGCAGAGGCATGGACATACACACGCAAACCAGAAACTGAGACCGACCTCAGTGGGAGCTCAAAATTTCTGCTTATTTATCTTCTCAAAAAAATCAGGTAGAATTTCATGGAAATTACATATATTGACAAGAGATTTTAAAAAGAAACATAAAACGTGGGTAATGATGTTGGCCAAGTTAGGTATCATTTGGGTGACAATTTAAACTTTAAAAAACAGTCTAACCAGATCAGGGTCAGTTTTGTCCTAGGTAGAGAAGATCTGGGTCTTTAGTCTCTCCTGGCCCAGATGGTGGAGCAGTTGCCCAGTGATCAGAAGGTCGGTGGTTCTAGTCTACGTCGAAATGTGAACCCAACCCAAAACTGCTCCAGATGCTGCGCCACTGGTGTACGGTGGCGCCTAAGACTTTTACTTGTAACAGAGTATTTCTAGACCGTGGTATTATTTACTTTTACTTCAGCACAAGATCTGAATACTGAGCCTTTGATTGGAAATGAGCTAAACTCCAGGAGGTTTTAAGTCTGCAGGTTTTACATATTTTGAAGGAAGCAGGAATAAAGCAATACGAGAATGAAAATGTTCCTGTTCTTTGAGGAGAAAGAAATAATCCCAGTGAAGGCGTCAGAAAAGCACTTTGTGGCGTTTAAAGCAGAGCGAGGCCTGCAGGTGTCAATCTGTTTTGAAGCTGCTCGTCCAGAAAGACAAAAATGTGGCTCTTTAAAGGAGCAGACTGAAGGGGAGTCGCTGACACTTCAAAGGAGTCTCTGAGCCGTTCGCCTCCCTCCGACAGCGAGGTCACTGTCAACTCTGACGAGTCACCGCTCTGCCATTAGGTTCAGAGGAGGGGGAGGAGGGTTTCCTCTGTCTGCTGGTGTGTGGGAGTGTTGGGAGGCGGTGGAGGGGTGCTGGGGCTGTCGTCGGTGAAAATCAAACAGAGCCCAATTAAACTGATTCTAACATGCCAGTGATCACGAGGAGGAGGCTCACCTGGACTCTCCTCTGTTCGAGGACATGCCTCTGCCTCCAGGACTCCGGGGATGCTAATTGCCCCGGCCAGAAAGCCTCGGGAATCTGCCGCTTCAATGTGCTAACGGCCTGTTGAGGACAGATTTCCATTGGAGTGACAGCTCACAAAATAATTCTGAATTTATGTCACTGTTTACCATCAAAGAGGAGGAAGTACAAAGCATTAGACTTTAATCTACTGACACATTTATCCAGAGCGGTCTACAACAAGTAAAGGAACCCCATGGAGTGTTCTTGTTGTGTTTTTGTTCAAGGTTTCCATGTGTGTTGAATGCATTTCCTTCCTCAAAAAACATTTGCAAAACTGATATTTGGAATATGTTAAAGCTTCCATATTTTTTAGACATGCTGTCTGGTGGAATAACAGGAAGTTGTCAGCAGGAATGTTACAGAGGTCATACAGAGAAGAGTCAAAAGACAAAAAACAGAAAAGTTAAACAATGTATCGAAGTAGAGGAAATAGTCGTCAGAATGAAAATAATCCTGTGAGTTGCAGCCCTACGTCATAGTCATGTCATGAAAAGGTTCTTATGATTCACTAGGAAAAGTTTTGCAGCACACTTCGTATGATATTCTACAAAATGTGACGAGTGCTGTTTCACCCTATATCACAATCGCTGTTTTAAACTCATTAATGCTGTGAGAACGTTTGGTTTACGCACCAAAACCGCTTCCTTAAGGTTAGAAGAAACAGTGGTTAGGGTTAAAAAAAATTCTACTTTCAGACATAACTTCCAACAGCAGGAATGGAATGCTGGTCTCACCCGATGGCGACCTACATGGCTTTTAATATTACATTGCTTCATCACCAGTCCTTATTTCAAGCATTACTTCTCGTTTAAATACAAGTCATACAAACTGTTGTGAGGACAGCCTCCAGCCTCACTCATTGGTTTGTGGACTTGAAGCCGAGACCTTGGTATTTTGGTCATTGCTATAATAGTTTGTTTTTAAGCCAGAATAGGGTGGAGGTAATTTAGCTTGGTAAGCCACATGCAAAAAGGGACAGCTGAGTCCTGATAGTGTCTTTTACTACAACCCAAACAAGACAAATGTTTTATTAACTCTGAAGAAGCAAAAACACACATTGAAATGATCGACCTGTCAATCACAAAGCAGCCTCGTCCTAAATCATACCCTGCTTTATCAACTATTTTACTCTAAATGGGACCATAATTTACTAAATGAACATCATGCTGTACTGAAGAAGAGCTGAAACTAACAATTGAGACCATAAACTCAGTATGAAAATGTTCACTGAGGTCAGAAATCCAGTCAGAAGTAGACTCTTTTTCTTATAGACTTTTATACAATCTGACTTCTTTTTGCAAAAAGCTTTGCTTAAAAGCCTCGGCTTCCCTTGTGAGGTCCAGAACTTGGCCGATACACACTTCTGAGCGGCACAAACAGTTCAAAATGAGGTTATAAAGTTTCTAAAAAGTTGTTTATTAGTCATTTATTTTTGTGCAATTCATGTGTCAGAGAACTCAAAACATCTATGAAAAGAACTGAGCATGATCAGTGAAAAGAGGTTCGCCTACAAACTTTATCATGGGAAAACCCAAAGGAAGAAGACAAAGGTTAAAAAAATATTTTTTTAAATTTCTGATATCAATAAAACCTGTGTGCTACCAGCACTATGAGGAGCAGAGCTCTGACAGTAGATGGAACAGTCAATAATGAATGAAACGTCTGAAGCTTCTTCATTCCTTCAAACAGAAACACAAATAAAAGTCATCATTTGCTCCAAACGTCAGTCCCCTAATTATCAATTTTCTGCGAGCAGGGGGCCTTGACATCACACAGGAGTCTATCTCTGGTGTCGTTATAGATTATGGAGCCCACCTACGGGGAGTGGCTGCCAAACAGTACAAAACAATTAACGCTACTGCGCCGCTATCAAAGACTTGCAGAGAAAACAGCCAGGCACGCATGGCTGGAGCGAGAGCTCGGCGGAGAGAGAAATGAGTGTAGTCACATCAAAAAGCGGCGGAGCAGGAGTCTGATTTAGTACAAAAGGATGCAATTAGCATGGCACGTTAGGAGCACATGGCGGGGCGAGTCCCTCACTGCGCCGGTGGGACACACAACACCCGAGTCCTCCCAATGCTCCACGTATTGACACTTTATTTACAAAAACATAAGGCATCAGGGGCCAGTTCAACTGAGTCCAGCTTTCTCTCAGCTACATGTCTTCCTTGACTTCTGGTTCTGGACTCCACAGAGCTGCTTATCAACCGGCTCAGTTAACTCTGGTTCCAACAACACGCTAATTACAGGTGGCATCGTACGGAGGACAGAAGCTGCAAATATCAAGAAACAAGTGCATTTAAAAATGAGTAAATAAATATGAAAATAATTAAAGTGAAGCTGCCAAAATCAAAAAATGAATACATTTAACAATTATTTTAAAAATTAAATACAAAATGATTGCAAAAATAAGCATGAATACAAAAATAATAAAAAATTAATAAATTGAAGGAAACGCTAGATAGAAAAGTAAATAAATAGTGGAATTAATACAAAGTTAATAAAGAAAGAAAATGTATTCTGTCCAAACAATAAATATCAATTTATGACACAATTGATTAATTTCTAAATACCAGCCTCATTTTTTAATATATTTTCTGTAATTTAATGGCATATTAATGTATGTATTATCATTCATTTTTCATTTTAGCAGCCTCCATCTTCCACAGATGACATCATCAGAGCTGGAAATTTTACTTTATATGAAATGAGATATCGACTGGGGAAATAATTATATTATTGTTGTGATAGCGCTGGCAAAAAAGTAAAATTTTAATTGAGTGCAATGCATACAACATAATAATATCACTATAAAAGAATATGAAATACTAGAAATAATTTCCAAATATTACCATGAAGACATAAATAACATTTTGAATTAAGATACAAGTTATTAATAGGCCACTCAGGATTGTTACAAACTGGACTTATCATATGATATCTGGACAAAACCAAGATAACTGTGTCCGACCTCGATATCTCCTCTTGTGTTTCCTGCAGGTTCAAACTGCTTTTACAGACTATTATAGGACCTGGACGCAGGGACTAAACATGTTTTCACAGAGAACAGAAAAAAAACATAATTTATAATTTGTGCTTTTATTTATTGAGATTCATATATATATCTCATAGTCATGTGTGAGTATTCTTAAAAATGAAAAGTTTATTGCTCTTGGAAAGCGTCTGCTTGCATTATAATCCTATTATATTATCATTATATAAGCGGCATAAATTGATCTTAAAATTCCAATAATATTGTTTATTGCAATAATTTCTGAACAGAAATATTAGCCTAACAGCCTAAAAATCCTAAAAGTCTGCTATGTTAGGTTAAATTTTGGCAAGGGAAACTGGCATGGCTACTTTAAAAAGTGGTCCCATGACCTCTCAACTCTTCAGATATCTGAATAATAGTGGTAGAGGTGTGAATCAGCATATCGGACCCACGATACGATTTTATCCCGGTACTTGAGTCATCATATGATATTATTGCGATTTTAAGCATTTTGCGATATGGTTGAGTATTGCAATACAATATATTGCGATTTTACTGTTTAACTGCATTTTGTGTCCACAAAATTAAATTCAGTCAAGAATTGTTTTGTCAAATAACAGAAAATTCTCAGTGTATTCATCTCACTTCACTCTTTTTATTTCTCCACAATGAGAGTCAAACCCACAGACAGACCAACAAAGTATTCAGTCAAACTGAACTGATATCAAACATGTATGGACAACAACAACTGCAGCATTTTATCAAACTTTCACAAACAACAAGCTTCACTCCTCTCAATTTTTTGAATGAAACATAAAAAAAGCCGAACTCTGCAGGTTATTGCAACCTTGCAAAATGATTTCGACATGGAGCCTATAGATTCCTTAGATCTTCTAGTTTCATATGATACCAGTATCTCCAATATATTCCTAAAATTGAGCCCGCTACAGCCTCCGGAAAAAAACGGTGAAAATACTGACGGCCCGCCGGAAGGCTAAATATGGATACTTGGCGACTATAAATCGATATAATATTGCCAAGCAAAATATCTGTGCTGTAACGATTTTTTTCCCTACCTCTAAAAAGTGGGTACTATACCCACGAGTCTCCTCTTTTTTTCAGATTTTACATACATACAGTAGGAGTACACTGTTCTCTGAGATTACAGGGACTCTTCACTGCATCACCTCTGTAACAAACATCAGTAACAAACCTTCTCTCTGGTATTTTAACACCAGAGTAACATCACTGTAAGGTGTTACGTCAGATTAGACATCTCAGTCCCTGGGGGCAGACATGCTTTTAATATTTATAATAAAACAGTACAGTCCTGCAGGCAAGTTCAGTCTAAAGAATAAGTAGAGTAATGACTCATAATAAAGGGTCATTTGCTCTTCGGCGTGGATAGAACACCAAAGACATCACGTGTTTCTTTGAAGCCTCATCAAGGGGCTGCTTACAGAACTATCAGCTGCTCCGACAACGTCACCATCTAATCTGGTTATGACAAACATCTACGAAAGCTTTTAATACATTTTCCTGATTATATGATACGTTTCATAAAGTACAAATTTAAATGCAGGACTTTCACTTGTAATAGAACTTTTATGTGTGTTATTAGTACTTTCTGAATAAAACAATGATCAACATCTTTTGACTGTCTCACTGTAGTGCAGCAGCACTATTTGAGCTTCCTCGATGAAATAAGGGTTAAAGCAGCAGCTGTGGTCACAGATACACATTAAGCTGACGACTGACGCCCCCTGTTGGTCGTCCTCACACATGTTTTGAACTGTGGATGTGATGACCTGATGGGAAATCCTCCTGCTTTGCCCAAAAATGGTGCAAAGAAGCTTTGAGTCATGAATCACAGACACTGAAATCTGAGAGGCGAGAGGTGAGGCTGTTTAAACATCAACAGTGAAACATTTACAGTGCTGATGCCTTTCTCTACCTGACAGGAAGTGGATGCAAACGGCTCCTTCAGTGGAAAACAAAAAAAGAAAATGAGGGTTGTGTAAATCCACAGGGAGTGTGACCGCAGGGCAGAGGGGGCACAATCCCCCCCTGCAGGGAAATAAAACCGTGAAGCATGTTATTTGGTGGATGATGGCAGCAATTGAAGAAATGCAGGGTTTGGACATATCATGAAGGGTTTTGGTGAAAATGCCAAAGGTGTGAAAAACATCTAAATGGCCTTGGACTAAACAGAGAAAACTGTAAGTCCACTGTACGCCTTCGATCGCTCTCATATTACTCCAACATACTATAATCTGAAAATCAAACACACGCTCTCATTCTGAGGCCGATGATGATGATATTGCATCATGTGCCGGCGTGCGGGAGAGAGATGACCTCATCATCGTAGTGTTTATGGATCACTGGGCCGCTGGCATTGATTTCTGTTATTGAATTATGGGAAATTCATTCTTTTTATTGAAGGAGTGGCTTCCAAATCCAATAAGACAGTCAGCAGTCCTTGGTCAGAAAGCCCTCACCATTCAGAAGCAGTAGCAATGTCACTCTCCTCCAATATGTTGGTCAAAACACATGGAGGAGGTGTAAAAGGAGGAGATTTGTTTCTAAAAAAAATAAAACAAAAAAACAGAGATGAGAAGCTATTTTTTGTGAGGTATCACGATTGATTGGTCACAAACTCTCTCAGGGTTATATCTGAACTCAACCAGCATCTAAGCTTATCTCAAATAAATGGTGTTCACACTGACATATATTAAACTTCCAACATGTTCTCACTCCCAAGATACAGCAGCTTGGTCAGTGGCTCTGTGCTTTAACCATTGTAAAATAAAGCAGCATTATTGTATTTAAAACCACAAATCTATATTTTCCCACAAAGAAACAACCCGTCTTTCATCAAAAGCCTTTTGTATATCTGGGTTTTCCCTCTTAAAGTTCAGAAAAACTGAAGGGAAAAAATTACTTGAACCACTTTGGCATTTAGGTTAGGCATAGGTTTACAGATATGCTACAGAATACTAAGCATTTTTCCAACCTTCAAGGTGTGTACACAACAACAATAAATAAGATAGAAAAATCTAGGAAACGCCATCAAATGTCGGGCTCATTTTTTACCCTTAAGACAAGACATCACAAGGGTTAAAGATGGAGTTAGCTTAGCACAAGTCAGTTTCTGCTCATTACATGCATACACAGTGTTTTTCAAAATAAACTTCAGTGATCACAGGAAACGACTTGGTTAACATAAAAATCTCAATTAAATTTTTGGTCACACTGTTGGAACACAAACTGCAGTCTCTTGGGTTAAAGTCATGGTTGTTTGCCACAGCCATCCATCCTGATTTTTTCTTCATTTTGTCACTCTTTACAGTCATACATCCACAATTTTAACATCTATGAATATTTGCCTTTCTGTCGAGGGAATCAGCACGATGCTAACTACCAGGCCAGTCTCCAAAAATACCTGCAACACATTTGTCGATTGTATTTTGTATTTTTAATCTTGATCCGCGAAGTAGACATTGTATAAAATGAAAGTAAAAGTACCTAAAAACTGCATAAAAGTACAGAGCTGAAGTAAATGTAATGAGTTATTTTCCACCGCTGCATGTACATAAAAAATAAATTGTTTCTGTACAACTCACAAGCTATTGAAGTTTTCATGTTATATCCTGCTGGTGAAGATTATTGCAGCTGGAGACTTTTCAGCGTGGTGTGGTTAGTAGGGTGTAGTCTAATCTTTTAAGAAGGTTCACACCAGCTACTGTGTGGCTTCAGAGTCTACAAAAGACCAGCTGGTGAAGGAAGCAGAACATCTCACAGTTTAAAAGCCATATTTTCTCAGGAGATGGTGGGGACCAAACCAGAGCGAAAAGAGCTATTATTGTTGACAGCCCTGAATCTAATGTGATGTTGATTATTGCTGCAGGATCGGTATATATTTTCTAACATGCAGACCAGAATGAAAAATGTGGAGGCACCAAAATCTTAGGCACCCCGCACTCCTTCCAAAAACCGCCATCAAGTGTAACATTTCTAAAGGTCTTTAGTGTGCTATCTCAGATTTACATTGACAGGAGACAGCCTGGGATCACAACCTGAAGGACAATATAAACACCTGTAGATAACTTCTGTCATACAGGATTTACACCACACGATTGCAATGCATCCTGGGCCAGTGGCAACAATATCAAGTTGGCAAACAATGTTTAGAACAAGCACATATTGCCCCACCTCCCCCAATACAGGATTATGATAGAATAACTTCACTACACACATGCACCGTGATTAATTCATACCCCTCTGTGTAAGTGGATCTATAGCAAATCATAACATACACTAATCTCTATGTAACCTGTACATCCTATCATACAGAATTGACATCATAAGATACAGCCCAAAGTTTCCCAAAAAACAACCAATGTCAACTACTTCTTATTGTATAAATGAAACACCTTGAAGGCGGTTTCGTTTTAGGAATTTTAGGAATCATGCTTCTTCTTTCTAATGTGGTACCCTTCCCTTTATATTTCATTATTATTTATCAATTTTTATTTTATTTATCACTTATAATTTATATTTGAGTTTGTATTTAATTATTTCCATAATGTTTTGCTTCTTTATTATAATTCAGGTATCTATCATTGTATTATTCTGGTGTTGTTTAACTTAGATATGCCACACTTTCGTTGTAAACATGTAGTTTCATTTAAATAAACATTTGATCGCAAAAATTATATATTTATGCAACAGAGTCATATTTGGCATTACACAAATTAGGACGTTTGTAAACCGTTTTGACACAGTCTCGCGAGACTTTGGGTAAACTCAATTGCTGAGTAATGGCTCACAAATGAGAAAAGAACTAGCCAGCTAGCACTGTCCCGCTGCTATAAAAACACTGTCCTACCTTATGTGACTGTCTTCTTTTTGCCCTTTTCTTTTCGAAAAAAAACTGCTCCAGAGCATCAATAAAGTCCACCACCGGCTGTATTGCCAGTATTGATAAAGTTGTTGACCCTTTCTTGTTCTGTTTTAATCCTGTCCGAGTTAGAAAATAACCTCTCGGCAGTTTGTTGTCACCGGCAAAAGTTCCGACTACCGCTATCCAAAATGTCACGGTCACCTGACCTCCCGTTGCCATCGTGGTAGACACGCCCGGCAACCAATCAGAATACAGTTTTTATTTTAAAATAAAGGAACGCTGCGCTCATTGGTTACTTTTTCAACACACACGGTTTATTTGATGTGATCAGAGATACTGGTTATAACGAAGATGTTGCAGTGCAAGCTTCGCCAATTAAATGTTATATAGTGTTCTCTTCCTGTCTCACAGGTGGGCGTGGTCAACTCTCCCGCCACTATTTTGGAAGCATTTGAACCATTTATTTATATACAGTCTATGATTTGAACATCAAAAACGATTTATTTATATTTTATTTTGCTTACATTACATGTTTTCATAACTAACAGCATCACGAACATTAGTTAGCATGGACCAAAGATTCTGGATATAAGAAGGCGCCAATGCAATTAAAATGCCAGTGCTGTGTTTTTGTCTACTTTTTTTTAAAGTAGGACATACAAAAAAAAACAGCAGAGATCCTTTTAAAAGCACAAATATTTTCATTTTTATTGTAATTTATTTTATTTATTTGCACTTACATATACAAAAAAAAATACAGTAAATGCAAATTAAGGGTCATAAGTGTCATAAATAATAGGCTTTTACAACAGACACCCGCTCAACTTTGGGACAAACTTACCACCAACAATGAAATGTTTTTATAAAGAATGCATTATTATACATACATCAATATGTGCTTCACTTAGTTAAAACATGGATTATTATAGCATGAGTCCTTACTACAGTTGATAGTTGAGGTGTGTGTATAGCCGTAATGTATTATGAGCGCCATCAGTCAAAATCTATTTAATAGAACATCAAGAGCATCCATAAGATACTTGAACTAAAAAATCCCTAAGACTGTTGATATTGTTACAGCTTGGCTCTTACACTGAACCAAAACAGTGGGAGACACAGTTACGAAAGGATAAAATGACGTTTATTAACAAAACTAACAATAGAACTGGCTGCTCCACCTGCCCATTTAATGGCCACTCGCTGAAAACAAAGTGGTTACGTTTCATTAAAACCTGCAGTTTTATTAAGACTACGCAGCTAATCCAATTCCTCTAAGGTTAGAGTGTAAATCTATCATATTCACTATTGTAAAGGTTTCAGGTTCGTTGATTTGAAGCCCAATAGTAACAACCGGAGAAATAAATCTGGTCTCAAGGCAGCAAGCCTTTTATGTAGGTCACAGGTCAAGTTATGCAGCGTTGGACGCAGACTGACATTGATCTTGCAGGATCCCAGTCAGAATGAGTCCCGATTTCTGTAATAATTCACATTTTATCTTCTTTGGGCCGCCCCGTACAGATTGGAGTTACACACAACCGAGTACAAGCCAGTTACCAATGACGTGGACAGGCCAACAGCTGTCCAAGTCTCGTTCGATGATTGTGATACACAATGTGTGTGTGTGTGTGTGTGTGTGTGTGTTGTCCTGCAGGCATGTATCTACTACAAAGCTTAAACAAGATAAAATACAGCTTGTAGCCACAAACTGTGCTCTCACAGGCCTGTGGGAAAGAAGAAAAGCTACAGTGGAGCAAAACACATTGGCTATCTGAGCTATTGGCCTCATTATAATTTCCTAATTATAACACGTTTCATTAAAAGGCTGCAGTTTCATTAAGACTACGCAGCTAAACAACTTCTTCTAAGATAAGAGTGTAAATGTATCATAATTCACTATTAACTATATTTTCAGGTTTGTTGATTGGAAGCCCAAGGGTAAAAACAACCGGAGAAAAAAGTCTGGTCTCAGTGCAGCAGGCCTTTATTTAGTTCGAGCAGGATCCCAGTCAGAATGAGCCCAGATTTCTTAATTATTCACATTTCATCTTCTTTGGGCCGAGTTTTATTGGCCAGTTACTAATGACGTGGACAGGCCAACAGCTGTTCATGTCTCGTTCGATGATTGTGATACTCCATGTGTGTGTGTATGTTGTTCTTATAGGTGTGTATCTATGCGTTACAAAGCCTAAACATGATAAAATGCAGCTTGTAGTCACATCTTGCGTCTGTGGGAACACAAACTGTGCTCTCACTGGCCTGTGGGAAAGAGGACAGCTATAACACTGGCTATGTGAGCTATTGACCTCATTATAATTACCTAATTATAACACATTTCGTTACAAGGCTGCAGTTTCATTAAGAATACGCAGCTAAACTACTTATTCTAAGGTTAGCGTGTAAATGTATCATAATTCACTATGAATAGTGTCATAATGCACTACAGATGTGTTCTTACTTTTATTTTTCCACATGCTCTGAATATTGCACAGGAGTGCTGATGCCAAACAGAAATATATGAAGCGACAGCAGGATTTAGGCACAAAGCAGGAGGCCGAAACTAAAATCCTCCAGATGAATTTATGCAACACAACCTGCATGACTCGCCTCATGAAACGTAAACTGATTCAGCAGGAAAAGGTCGTTCCATATCTCGTTGAGCAGACGGAGGGGAAGGGGAGCAGTCGTTTAATTAAAATGTGATAATAGGCGGATCGGTTCACCAGGAGGCTAGAGCCTGGTGGGTTAAAGGTGCAGTGTGTGTTCCTCGGGACGTCCTCGGCCCCCGCAGCAGGATTGATCTTTGGCTCCAACAGGAGAGCCCGGCCTCCTCTGGGCTCCGGGGCCACACACCTGTGCATGCATCGGGGCCGGATAAGCCCAGATTAAGCTAAAGTTACCAGCTCTCTCCCTGCAATGTCATTCAAAACCTCAACGGCAGCCGCACAGCGGACAAAGCGCCTTTTGGGGCTGTCCTAATAAACGCCATTAGCTTTGAGACATCAAACATGGAGGATTATGGGATTTTCTGGCCCGAGAAAAAGATGGAGGGTCTGGGGGACTCCCTCGCTCAGCCGTCCTTTCTCTGCAGAGATTACGCTACAATTTGTTTTCCTTTTTCCGCCATTTTGTATGTCCCTCCTCCTTCTGCAGATTCCACACAAAAAAAGTGGTACAGTAATCCCCTGCAGATGAAACTAAGAGCGCAGTAAAAAGGAAGATTACACAGGGCTTTGTAAACTGTTTCTATACACATGTGCATGGGCATTTGGGAGATCTGTAAAGACTTAACACACACACACACACACACACACACACACACTTCATTTCTGTGTGCTGTTGTTACTCCACTTCTGTTGAACATGGCAGCATTTATCTTCATGGAAACTGGAATCAAGGAGAAGACACAAAGAGAACGGAAGATGACGATTGTGACATTAATAATATTTTAGTTGTCTACATACATCTTTTAAATTACTGCCTTTTTAATATGAATTATAATTTATTGTCATATGCACAATGTTTACAGAGAAGCAATCAGCATGCAGTTTGATCTCTGCCTCCATCCAGCAACGATTATCAAACGTATAAAAAGAAAAACATGCAAGCAAAAAATACAAAAGGTAGAATCTAAGACATAAAATAGTGAAGAAGTACAAATCTATAAAAATATAAAATAAAAAATATAATAAAGTAATGTACTATATATTTGTAGTAGATAGTTGTACAATAAATACGGTATAAATATTTCATTATTTTGAAATTATTTTTTCAATATTTTTTAAATGTTCCAAATATAATACACGTTTGCCCACAAAGTTGGAATAGATTGGTTTTCAGACATTATCCTCAGGTAATTGTGGTTTCATTTTCATCTTGATATGTTTGGAAGAGATTGATTCAAAAAGTTTTGAGAAGATATACAATCTATCTGTCAAGAATACATCACATTGTCACAATCATTCATGGAAAGAGGTAAAAAAATATATATATTTTTTTATTCCAACTTTATGGGCAATTGTGTATTAGAATAATAAAAAATAAAAATATTAGGAGTTGTATTGTTTTGTCTGTTTTTTCATAAATATTTTTGCATAAATTAATATACATCTTCCTATCCTTTGTATTCTGCCTCTCAATGGGCTCTTCCTGGTTAAAACAAATATTAAAGTAATAAATAGAGATACAGAGAGGTAATTAACAGGTTGTAATTTCAGAGTCTATAGCTTACTGGAGCTATTACGCAAGTAAAGAATACCAAAGGTAGAATCTAAGACATAAAATATAAGAAATAACATTAAAAAAATATCAAAGTAATGTACTATATATTTGTAGTAGACAGGTGTACACTAAATGCACTATAAATAATTCATTACTTTTCTTTATTTTTTTCTTTATTTTTTAAATGTTCCAAATATAATATTAAAATAAGAAAAAATAAAATATTATATTATATTATACAGAATGTTTTTAATATATTTTATTTGTTATTATTATTATTATTATTATTATTATATATTATATGTATTACATATACTTATATATAATTATATTATATATATAAAAATATACATTAGTAGTAGTACTGTTATTTTGCAAATTCTTCCTATCCTTTGTGTCTTGTCTCTCATTGGGACCTTCCTGGTTAAATAATAATAATGAAGTAATAAATAGAAATAGAGAAATGTAAACAGGTTGCATATGACTGTGGCAGCTATGAGCTCCGTACAGACGCCAAGAGATCTCCTGTAGTTTATATTCGGGGCCTCGTCCCTCCTGAACACAGCCACAAGTCAAGTCGTCCCTAACAGGAGTCAAAGGTTGGGCTGCTGCTAATCCATGTAACACTAGGAGAATAATCCTTAGGCCGTGGCCTGCCTGCTCGGCAGTTTTCTTTTCCCCCTTTTGTTTTTCTGGTAAGTGATCTTGGAAAATGTTTCAGCAGTGGCCTCCAGTCTGCAGAGAGAGAAGAGGGGCCCGAAGACAGTTGTGTGTTTTCTTACTAATTTGTGGGTCGTGTTGTTGTTGTTTCTCCTCGGGCAGCAAAGATATCAAAACGAGGAGACACAAAGAGCTGTGACAGAAAGCATAGGCTGGTGATTTGTAGTAATATTGTGAAAAACCAGCATGTTAATAAAGTCCATCAAAATTTAACATGTTACACAAATAAACGCCAGTTTTATTCATATTTGTATGTTTTTTTTCTATCTTGAAAGCATTGGAAGTATATTTGAACTGTTGCTGAATTAGAATTAATGAGTTTTTTCCTACCTGGTGAATTCAGGTAGTTCTTATTAAAGATCAGAAAGAATTTTAAACAGTAAAAAGTTTTTGTTTTTTTTTGTGACCGGCATCCACATGTCATATTTGGATAATTATAATGTCAAAGTCAAAGTCAAATTTATTTCTATAGCGCATTTACAGACGGCTGAGCCGCATCAAAGTGCTTCACATAACAGTGCATAAAGTGCAATAAAATACAGAATTGACAAGGGTGAAAGAAACAAAAACAAAAAACAAAACAAAAAGGGTTAAAAGACATTGCCTGCAAGGGTTAAAATAAATTAAAAGAAGAAGGGATAATTTTAAAGGCACTGAGGGATTACTAGGGGACACTATTCCCTAGCACCTAAAACTTTAATTAAAGGCAAGAGAAAAGAGGTGGGTTTTTAAATGAACTTAAAAACATTTAGGGACTGCGCTGCACGGATATGGAGGGGGAGGCAGTTCCAGAGTCTGGGGGCTGCTACTGAAAAGGCCCTGTCGCCCCTTGTTTTTAGTCTGGACCTGGGCATGGTGACGGATGGGGAGCCAGTGAAGCGATGCGAGGACCGGGGTGATGTGATCATGTTTTTTAGTGCAGGTGAGGAGTTGGGCAGCTGAGTTCTGGACCAACTACAGGCGGCGAAGCTGCAACTGATCCATGCCGGTGTAGAGAGCATTACAGTAGTCCAGTTGTGATGTGATGAAGGCATGAATAGCTCTCTCAAGGTCACTCTGAAGCAGGTAGGCTTTAGTCTTGGCTAGTGTTCTTAGGTGGAAAAAGCTTCTCCTCACTACTGCACTAACATGCTGCTCAAACTTAAATGCACTGTCAAAAATCAAGCCAAGATTTCTGACAGAAGGCCAGATGTTGGAGGCTAGAGGGCCTAGGGCATCGGTGGAGAAGACTGAGGAAGTTTGCACCCATCCTTGCTCTGATGTCAGCCAGACAATCAAGCAATGGCTGGAGTGCAGCCTGCACATCAACTTTAAGAGGCAGATACAGCTGGACATCGTCGGCAAGGCAGTGGAAGGAGATGTTGTGTTTGACCAGGATGTCCCCTAGGAGTAAAATATATAATAGGAAGAGGATGGGACCTAGTATAGAGCCCTGAGGGGACCCCGCAGGTGAGGGGGGCAACAGAGGAGAAGAAATCCCCAAGCAGGACAGAGAAGCTCCAGGTAGGACTGAAAGAACTTCAGGGCTGTGCCTTTGATGCCAACTTGGTGCTCAAGCCGAGACAGCAGGATCCTGTGATTCACGGTGTCAAAGGCTGCTGTGAGATCTAGGAGCACTAGGATCACAGGGCTACCTGAGTCAACGACTAGGAGCAGGTCGTTTAGCACTCTCAGGAGAGCAGTCTCTGTGCTGTGGGCTGTTCTGAAGCCAGACTGGAATTTTTCATAGTTGTTACTGGTTAGAAAGGCTTTAAGTTGGACACAGACTTCTCGCTTGAGGAGTTTAGACAGGAAGGGTAGTTTAGAAATAGGTCTGAAGTTTGAGAGAATGGAGGGGTCGAGGTTGGGTTTCTTTAGTAGTGGCTGCACTATGGCGAACTTGAAGGCAGCCGGGACACAACCAGTGGAGAGGATGGAATTCATCAACAGTAGAAGGGAGGGGGCAGAGAGGGCCTGAGTGCTGCGATCTTGAACTTTCTGGAGACCAGGGTGGAAATGTACTGTGATAACGGCTCGTTGGTAGTCCGCTAGGCGGCTTCGGAGGATTTTGAGGGACACATGGAGGCGGTCCTTCTGCCCAGTAGTCGATGAGTTAATTGTGCGTGAGATCCGTTTGGAGACACTAGGGGTACTACCTGGGTATGGGACTGACACAGTGAACAGAATTGGGGAATAGTCAGAGAAAGACATGGCACAGATTTCAGTTACAGAGGCAGAAACATCATATGATGGCACAAGATCTAGTGTGTGACCCTTTTTGTGTGTCGGGCCGGTGACAGCTTGCTTGAGACTAAATGAATCAAGGAGGTTCAGGAAGTCCCAGGTCAGAGTCACCACAAGTTATTATGTGGTCATACCTCACCAATAGCCCAGACAAAATATCAGCAAAGTCATTGATGAAGTCTTTGTTGAATTTAGGAGGGCGATACACCACTGCACACAATACAGGGGATGACATAATTATTTCAAAGAGCTGTAGTTCAAAGTTAGCAAAACCAGCGTGTGGAATGTGCCAAAGCGACTGTGAAAAAGCGACTTGTAAACAGAAGCAATACCTCCTCCTCTCCCAGTCGCACAGGGGGAATTCGGGAAGTCACAGTCCGGTGGGAGAAGTTCAGAGAATGGCTTGTTATCACGCCGGTAGAAAGCCAGGTCTCACACAGAAATAGAAAGTCCAACTCCCGAGAGATAAAGAAGTCGTTCAGCATGAAAGTTCTGCTCGCTAGGGAGTGCACGTTAATCAACGCCATCCAGAGGGTTAGCTCGTCGCTAGCCGCTGGTCTGGTGCACCTCGACAGGCGTAGGCTAGAGTGGTCAACACCACGACTGCACCTACGCAGGGAGCGCCAGCTAGCCGAGCCGGGAATAGGGATTTGAGAACGTCACGGTCCGGTCAGCACTGTCGGGAAGGCTGGAGGGGCTGGAAAGAATAATGGTCGAGGCAGTGGAGCAGCATCGCGGTCGAGGACGGCTTCAGCAGGAGTAGCAGGCGAGACACAGGCAACAGGACGTAGACAACACGCCAGATGCCGGGCAGCAGCTCGATGTGAGGGCAGCTGGATCTTGATCTTCACCAGCAGACCTCCCCTCCTTCCTCGTCTCCTCCTTCCTCGGCTTTTTGCAAGAAGGGGCCACAGAAATAAGATGTGATTACAAGCTGTCATGTTTAGGCTTGGTAACTCATAGATAGGTGCCTGTAAGGACAACACACACACACACACACACACATTGTGTATAACAAACAATGGAACAGCTGTTGTTATTAGTAAATACGTAGAACTCGGGGGAGGCCTAGCCCAAGAAGACCAACTGAATTTCTGCGGGAATTATTTTATTCTGAGACCAGATGTACATAACTTTACCTGTGACCTAAATAAAAAGCTTGCATTAAGACCAGTCTTTTTTCTCCAATTTGTGTTTACTTCCAATCTACGTACCTGAGACATGCGCACATTGCAACAAGATCTCCAACCTAAATGACAGAATAGACCGTTTGTCAGCACCACCCATAGACTCGTATGAGCATTTGTCAAAAGTGGCTCGCGGTACAGTTTACAAAATGCATATTTTTTTGTGAATTTATCCAGCAAAACCACTGAGCTAGGTTTAGAGCCAAACAGTTCCTGGTGAGGCTCTAAAAGACAGTTTAAACATTAAATAAATAATGTAATTGCTGGAAGTTAAGTAGTTAGGAGGACAACATGAGCCACAGAAGTTACGTAAAAAGTTTTGTTTTTACACTGGACATGAACCCAGTTCTCCTGGGTCAACAAGTTCTCCAAGCTAAACGACAGAAGAGGTCTTTGTGTGTCAGTACCAAAAATTATGTACGTATCACATTTCACAACTCGCGGTGCAGCAGCGCGTTCTAAAAATAGCACACATGTCACATAGATTTATGTTATAAAACCACTGAGCTAGGTTGTAGAGGGTAAAGGCGTTATAAAAGACTGCTTAAACAGTAAATATATGTACGTAAATGCTGTTGGGAGGATCACGTGACTACCGCAAGTTACGTAAAAAAAACGTGATTCACGTAACTTAAGTTAAAAATCATTGAATTTTGTTTTCACACAGGACTGGAAACCCTACTCTCCTGGGTGACAGTCCGCCGTTTGTTTGGCCCATCCACCACCCCATCCTCAAACCAAACATGTGAGTCCGCCTTTTCAACTTCGCCGTGCTGTCGATCAATACTACGTCAGAAAGATGGCGGCGGACGCATTACAGGGGACAGTGAAATACATAAATATAGCTTGTTTTTTGCTGCCTGTACACAACGACCTATACTGATGTTTCTGAGGGGAGAACAGCTGCCTGGGTGAAAGTCCGCTGAAAACGTAAACATGAGTCATGTTTTGCAGCCTGTACAAACAACCATATATTGACGTTTTATAAGTGGAGGCCAGTCTGCACATTGTCTATACTGCAGCTCGCCGCAAGGGGGTGCTCCAGATATTTTAGCCATAGACTGAATGAATAATGGACCTGTTGGTTTGTGGACACATCTGGACTGTGAATGGACCCAAATGCTTCTGCAGCCGCTGTCAGCGCCCCCTGCTGGAATTTTCGGTAGAGTGCAGCTTAAGGCACTTTGTGGTTTGCCTCACTGCTCAGACCCGGAGGTTGACGCCTGCCGCACAAGCATTTGGGTCCATTAATTTCAATACAAAATGAGAAAACTTCTCCCTTGTTTCATTACCTCAGAAATTTTTTTTAGGACAACACTATGGTCTCAATCGCTACAAAAAAATCTTCTTCAAGGCAATTTGATGTTAATAGTTCAAATAATGGCCCCATTTAGATGAAAATAGAAGATAAAGAATCGTATGGTTTGGGGCGTGGCTACCTTTGATTGACAGGTCACTAACAAGGCGAGCCGTCATCAGGAGAGAAGCAGAACAATGGGTATCCATGGCAAAGTTTCAATAAAGTTATACATATATTTTAAAAAGGACGTTTACCGATTTGGGCTCGTAACTTTGACCCTTTCACACTGTATTTTCACTTATTGACAGTTTATTTGAACTTTTTATTCATTAAAAAATGTCTTGTTCGGCGTTTGGTTGGACTAATAGACACTCCAAGGAGTCGCTGCTCATTTTTCAGGTAAGTAACGTGAGTGAGGCGTGTAGTCAGTGTCTTCAGATCCCTCTCGCTCCTCCACAGTCCAAATATGGTCTGCATCCCGTTTTGGTAGGGAGCCGTCATGTCATCCAGCTTTATATTATATATATTACACAGACTATGATCTGTGTGCAACATAAACGGACGCATTTTGTAAATTATATATGAAAATTAGTGAGTTTGTTTCCTGGAATAGCTGTGAAATTCAGTGCATTTCTTGAAATATGAGCAAACTTATTTTGAGCAGCCTGCATGGATCAACATGATATGAACATAATTCAGGTAAAACATGCTCAGGATGCTCTCTTGACTGTCGTCCACTCCACAGCCATCAGTGTCATTAATATTAAGCATTTTTCTGAATATTCCACATGTAGGTGTACATTTGAGAGCTGGCGACAGGTATTATACAGGTAATAATGACAGAAAAGGATTCAGTTAATCCTGACGAGAGCCGAACATAGCTGACATCAAACTGCACCGAGGCAGAAGAGAAAGATTATCCAAACTGTTGTAATCCTGCCAGTTTGATGGACACTTAAGCAAATAGATTCTGTGCTTGTACATCTTGTAATGTAAGGATTAAGTGCAACATAAATCAGATAAGAATATTAACCGGAGATATTATCGCCTCCAGTCAAACACATGAAAGACTTTGACAGTAACTCAACGTTAGAAACATTCCTCCAGAAAATGAAGGTGTGTTTGTTTTTTGTTTTTCTGCAGCTTCCATGCATCTCACAGACACACACACACACACACACACGCTTTCTTAGCATGGCCTTCAGGCAAGTGGAGACATCTACAGGCCGGCCACGTTCGGAGGAGGACACAACAGCTGCTCCCTCGGCCGACATTGCGAAGGTCTCTCCTTTAATCCTCTTTGACTTTATTCATGCAAAAGGTCATCTCTGATCCTGGAAATGGACGAGACGACGATGGTGGAGGGTCTCTGAGCTGGAAAACGTGTGTGTGTGTACGTGTGTGTGTGTCTTTGTGTGTGTGTGTGTGAGTGTTTTTGTGTCTTTGTGTTTGTGTGTGTGTGTGTGTGTGTGTGTGTGTCAGTTTGTCAGTGGGTGTGTGTGTGTGTGTGTGTGTGTGTGTGTCTTTGGGTGTCTTTGTGTGTGTGCGTGTGTTAGTATGTTAGTGTGTGTGTGTGTGTGTGTGTGTGTAGGCTGCAGGATAATTATTACTCACAGTTGAAGTATGAAACCTTGTGGCCTCTTCCTGGAAGCTCACTGCCGTCACTGTGTTTCCCCACAAGATCTTCAGAAGAAGGAAGGATCCTCAAACAGCTCAATTTGAAGGATTCTACATCATCGAAACCTTAAAAGGTTTCGGTCAGGATCCTCAGGATCCTATAGAGTTATTCTTTCAGTGAATTTCCAAAGACACCTGTGTGTATCCTCTGCTCACCTTGTGCACCCATAATGATTTGTGCACAATCTTTTTCTTCTTTGGGTTTTTTGGCAAGTGTGAAACCAGCATATAGGTACTTTACCAGCACCTACTGGACTGGAGTGTGGAGCAGTAGATTAGCCGCCGTGCACAATGGTCTCCCAGGAGTTTGAAAAATGGTTTTAAATATGCCAGCCTATTACTTTCTTAATTAAAATTATAACTATTAAGATTATTAAGAAAAAATAATCAAAAAAATCATCGGCTGAGCCTTTGCCATTCTGCTTATTCTTCCATCCATTTTGATGGTTGTCTTCCGTTTTCTGCCACATGTCTCTGGTTTTGCTCTCCATTTTAAAGCATTGGAGATAATTTTAACAGCCTGTAATTGTTTGCACCTCTTTATAAGTTTTCCCCTCAACAATCAACTTTTTAATTAAAGTACGCTGTTCTTCTGAACAATGTCTTGAACGACCCGTTTTCCTCAGGCTTTCAAAGAGAAATGCTTGTTCAACAAGTTCTGGCTTCATCCTTAAATAGAGGCCACCTGATTCACATATGTTTTTTCACAAAATTGATGACCTCACTGATGCTGGGTCTTGTTGGTTTTCTGATAATCTACTGCACCTACTGGTACCTTGTTTGCCATGTAGCAATAAAAAATATACTAAAAACCTGGAATAATCTGGTTAGTCACATTGGACTGCTATTATATTGAACACTACTGTACATCGGCAAACGGGGCACAAACCCAGGACTTTGACTCAGAGGACGCTCCGGCTCCACTTCCTCTTGCTGAACATCGAGGCCTAAATATCTGGATACAGATGCTGCAAATCTGTTCTAGTGACCTGAGTCAAGATAAGCAGTCTCCGATGATAAATGAATGAATTGTTGGGGATATACCTGAATCCAAGTATGTGAAAATGTTTTTCAAAATGACTTTTATACCAATATTAAACCAATAGAAAGCTTTTAAGGCATGCCAATAAAAATTAGGTCAGAAAATACAATATTTGCCTGATTTACTGACTTCTGGCATAAAAAACCCATTTCCTGTTGGTGGGACAGATCTTTGTACACCTACAGTTGTTGAGTGACACCAAACACTTAAAATCTGATTTGAAGATGTCCAAAGTGCTCTAAAACGTCAGCTAAATAAGTTTACCATCTTCCCCATCACTTATTTAAAAACTGTAAAGGTCAGGAGGGAAGCTAGACGAGAGGTTTGAACCACTAACTGCTCATTATTTCATGTTGAATAAAAGAAACTCAGCTTTCTTTACTGTCGTGCCGATACACGGTTGAACTCTGACTGGGTGAAGAGAGCCACGCACCAGCAGCCATGTACAACACAGGAAACACGGCGCCGAGGAGCTGGAGTCAATTTAACCACGCCGCACAAGAGAAAAGGTCACTCCTGAGCAGAGACAAAGTGCTAATTAAGAGGAGCCAGTCCACTGCCTCCACACAGAGGCTGTTAAAAAGTCTTCATCTGTCATAAAAGCCTCAGCGTCGGGACGTCACAGAGCCGCTGGACTGGAACCAGAAGAACCAGAGAGCTGCTGCAGCGCCACGGGGACCCGGGAGGGAGGCGACACACTGCTGCCAATTTATTCATAAGCTACACATTCAGATAAATCGCTGCCTTTTCTCTGCTCCGGCACGGCCTTTAATGATATTAGCTCTTTTTAAGCTAATATAACAAGCTAATCAGGTAACTTTCTTCAAAAATGAACAAAATACTGCAGACAATCACTGAACTCCAGGCTTTTATAGAAGTTGTTGAAAACAGGAGCTGTGGCCCAGTTTCTCAGGCAGATCTACTGCTCAAACATAAGCTTTCTATATTCCCTCACTGTATGTTTTTTCAAGATAGTTTTTCTCTCTCACAACATGGACTCCAAGGAGTCGCTGTTCAGTTCCTCCAGTAAAGACAAAGAAAAACCAAAAAACAGACACAAAATGATGAAAAAAAGAGCAACAAAAGGCATAAAATTACCAAAGAATGACACAAAATGACCAAAAACACACAAAATTATGAAAAATACTAAAAAGACACAAAATGACAAAAGAAAATATCAGAAAAAAAGTGACCATAATAAGTCATAAAAAAGCAAAAAAGACCATAAATTACCAAAATATACTAGAAAAAGACACAAAGTGACAAAAGACAAAAAGATACAAAATTACTTTTAAAAAGTCATTAAAGAGCAACAAAAGATAAATAAGACATTGTTTCAACCCAAACCATGATATTTTCCTCAACATAACCAAGAAGTTTTGTTGGATATCTCAACATTAACCATGTGTTGAAAATCTTTACTGCATTCTGGAAAAAAATATCCTTCAGGATGTAGCTGAGAACGCAGTTTTATTGAATGGGAATGTGCTGGACCTACTGGATGTGTAAATTAGAAGCCTTTTACTGCCAAGTTCAGCATTTTAAGTTGAGAATATGTGAATGCTGAGTTCACAGATTTTCACTGCCCCCAACTGACGAAAAAAATAATTTGTGCATAAAAGAGAATCAAATTACAGTCCAGCGAGAGAGGGTTAGACTGGAGTGAATTTTCACTCCTGTCCTTTCCCAGTACTGGAAGAATGACTCCAGTCCCATCACATTGTCATCTTCAGTAAAAGCCCCGAAAACATGAAAAACACATGTACCAGGTAGAGGTGAGGAAGAAATCGATACAGTATAGTATCGCAATATTTTACTTGGTAATATTATATCAATTCATGGCCGCCAAGTATCTATATTTAAGCATTCCAATAGCCATCATGTTTTCGCCGGGTTGTTTTTCGAAGGCCTTATTGGCTCATGTACTGGAGATATTACTATCATATGAAACTAGAAGATCTTTAGGCACCATGTGCAAAAAACACTTAAATTTGAAATAATACATCAGAATGTCTTGCAGTCAGCTGAGGGACATCCTGAGGGTGTCCACTGTCCATCAGACACAAAATGATAGAAAAAAAGAGCAACAAATGAGTCTCTGATTATGGATAGTTTCCTTTTAATTACAAATTGAAATTAGATGGAAATGCAGTTAAACCGGATAACTGCTTTTATTTTGAAAGCCGTTCCAACACGTTGGTACCGTAATGTCTAGTAAAAACATACATCGCGAAAACAAGTAGCAGCTGGCTTGAACGCAGTAATATACAGCATATTTTGTCTATGGACATATCCTCCAACCTTAAGTTTACCCTCCTTTCACCTTTAAAAAGTGTGTACGTGTCCATGTTTGAAATGTAATCAATGAGAAAGTGTGCCTGTGCTGCTGTGTGTTGCATGGAACCGCATGGACCTCATTAAAGAGGTCGCCGCCGCAGGATTCTCCTAGGGGTCATAGAATCCTGACCACATGACCACTAAATTGCAAAATGTACATTTTCAAAATCAACATTCAGGCCCTTATTCTCATACTTGATGTCCTGGTCATGCATTGTGCTTAAAAAAGAGAAAAGTGGGACTTTTGTATGATGTATTAATGTAAATGAAAGGTTGATTATTGAAAAAACAAGTCACTTTTCTTTATCCATGTTTTGATTTCCAAACGGATATGGATTGAACGGAAGATACACAGATTCATGACCAACAGGATTCCTGAAAACCTGCCAGCCTCTCTGAGTGTTGTGTTTGTATGTTCAGTAGGGATCATGTTAAAATGACGTCTGTCTCCAGCTGAACCAGTGCTTAAGTTTGGACACATGAATTATATTTTTCTGCCCGTTCTCAGCTCTAACGTGAAGCTGTGATGATGTTTGACATTGTGTTTGAACAGCTCGGCTCCCTGCGTCACACGGTGATATCCGACGGAGTCATTTAGACAGAGAAACGGCTCCAGTGAAACTCTTCTGCTTGGCTCTGATGCCAGGCATGTGAAACTGGCGCTGGCTGTAATTTGCCCTCGCCAGGCTCTTTTCACAAACACTGCCTTCCCTGTTTGCCTGTTTTATTTGCTTTCATTGTTGTGCATGTTTTTTTCTCTCCCTCTCTTATTCTTCTTCTCATCTCTGCAGTTTGATTGTTTTTGGGTTTAATCGCAGCTTATTCCCGGGCCTTGTTCCCTTCCTCGTGTTGTCATTTCATCCTCCTCCTCCTCCTCCTCCTCCTCCTCGTCTCTGAGGGCTTGTTTTCTGTTCGTGCCGTGGCTCTTTTCATGTGTCCCTCGCCGGCAGAAATTGACGCTTAAATACACAGGAGGGAAAGAACAAAACAAACAGACAAACAGCAGCCAGAAAACAGATGCAGAGCGACTCTCTCTCTCTCTCACTGTGTGACATTGGAGAGAACAGTGATGGTGCAACACGATGAAACATCCAAACAACAAAGCCTGTGAGTGTGAATGGAGAGCCGAGGCTCATACATACTGTACACGAGCTGCATGAAAGGCAGATAAAGGCTCTCACACCCACCACTCCTGTAAAGCCGGGTCATTGTTGTAGCGTTAGCATCTTTACATCAGACCGTTTGGTGATAATTCACAGCTTTCTCTTCCAAATAAGTTTGGCTCGCTGGATGGTTTTGTCTGACTGCTGCTGTTTCTTGACCCACTGGCTACAAGTTTTGATGAACAAAAAGAATATAAACTGGCACAAAAGAGTTAAATGAGGCTTTTAGGGGAGCGATCCTCCATGTAGCTCCCTGTGTTTACGAGACTTAAAAACCCAGGACTTTCACCCAGGAGAAAAATGTAAAATTACCACAAAAAAAAGACATTAATGACCAAAAATAGATGTAAAATGTACAAAAAAGGGCCCAAAAAATACAAAAAAAAGACCTAAACCAAGAAACAATCACCAAGAAATTGGTGAACTATGTCACTTCCAGTAGTCACGTCGTCCTCCTAACTACTTCACTTCCAGCATTTACATCATTTATTTCCTGTTTAAACTGTCTTTCAGAGCCTAACCAGGAACAGTTTGGCTCTAAGCTTAAACAATTTACAAAACTGGAGCTTTTTTTGTTACAAGAGTGAACGTTGGTTGCAAAAGCACTCCGGTCGTCTCTATCTCAACACAAACTGAGACGACTTCTCACCTGATTTATTACCTCAGAAAACATTCTGGTGGCAACATTCTGGTCTCAATCTTTAGTTTCAAGTCTTCTTCAAGTCAATCTGATGTTACAGCGTAAATAATGGTCCCATTCAGAAGAAATCAGATTATGAAGCAGGTGTGATTTGATTAACAGGTGGCTTTCATCTGGACAGAAGCAGAACAATGTGTATCCACGGCAACGTGGACATCTAACCAGAACTTTGACCCTTTCACCGTGTTTTCACTTCATCACAGTTAATTTCAACATTTTATTCGTTTAAAAATGTTGTTCAGTGTTCGGTCGGACTGAAAGACTCCAAGGAGTTGCTGCTCACTTTCTCTGCTAAAAGACAAAGAAATACCAAAAACACAAATTGACTACAAAAAGACAAAAGGTGACCAAAATAAGTCATAAAATGGTAAAAGGACCTGCACGTATATAGCGCTTTTCTAGTCGCTTTGCGACCACTCATGCCACAATGCTTTACACTACAATACGGCAACCTTCGTGTCTGAGCATGGAGGCCAACCAGGAAGTGCCTTAAGCTGCATTCTACTGAAAATTCCAGTAGGGGGTGCTAAGTTTGGCTGCCAAAAAAAATCTGTCCATTAATTTCAGTGCAAAATGAGAAAACTTGTCACTTGATTTATTACCTCAGAAATTTTTTTTAGGACGACACTATGGTCTCAATCACTAGTAAAAAATCTTCAAGACAATTTGATGTCAATAGTTAAAATAATGGCCCCATTTAGAAGAAAATATAAGAAAGAATCGTATGATTTGGGACGTGGCTACAGGTCACTGACAAGGCGAGCCGTCATCAGGAGAGAAGCAGAACAATGCGTATCCACGGCAACATATCAATAAAGTTATATATAACGTTATATAGATATAAAAAAGGACGTTTACCGATTTGGTCTCATAACTTTGACCCTTTCACACTGTATTTTCACTTAATGACAGTTTATTTGAACGTTTTGTTCAGTCAAAATGTCTTAATAGACACTCCAAGGAGTCACTGTTCATTTTTCTGAGGTCAGTAACATACATTTTGTTTTTTTGCTAGCCAAAACTAACATCCCAGTTAATGCTCCACATGCTAACATGAATTAGCAGTCGGGTTGCCGGTGTAGAGAGGCTGTAGTCAGTGATCAGATCCCTCTCGCTCCTCCACAGTTCAAATATGGTCTGCTCCGTGTATCGGAAACAAGATGGCGACGCAAGATGGCGATGAGTGTAACGCTTAACTCAATGCTTCCAACGGGCAGTCCACAAACCACGTCACGGTCACTACGTCCATTATTTATATACAGTCTATGGTTCCCACACACGTTCATACAGGTGGACGAGGCTACCCTAAACGGTGCAGAATTCATTCTGAACGCAGCATCGGGAGCAACTTGGGGTTCAGTATCTCGCCCAAGGATACTTCGACGCGTAGGCTGCCATGGTCAGGGATCGAACCATCAACCATCCGATCAGTGGACAACCGGTCTACCAACTGAGTCACAGTAGCCCAAAAAAGAGCAACAAGACACACAATTACAAAAAAAGACAAGAAAAAGACAAATAAAATACTAGAAAAAAAGACACAAAGTGACAAAAAAACACCAAGTTTCCAAAAAAGTAATAAAAGAGCAACAAAAGACTTGAAATGACAAAAAAAGACAAAGAGGGGCACAAAAGACACAAAATTACAAAAAAAAAAAAATACTAAGAAAAAAGGCACAAAATGACCAAAAAAGTAATAAAAGAGCAACAAAAGACATAGAATGACTTTTTTAAAAAATACATAAAATGAAAAAAAGGACACAAAATTACCAAAAGACAAAATAACCGAAATAGATGGAAAAATATCCACATTTAATGAAAAAAAAAACTAAAAGACCAACAATGATATTGTCATTGTGATCTGATCATAATGTAGATTTCCACCCTGAAGGCTTCAGTTTGAAGTTTGGAGGATACATCTATCTGCCAAACTGGAGGTTTATTTTACACTTTTTTGCCCAAAAATCACTTGTACTTGTACTTGTACTTGTCTAATCTTGAGACCTGGGCCTTGTTTGTAAAAACATGTCAATAAACCCTTTTCTGATTTCTGATGATCAAACCTTCACCATCATGTAGATTTCTTCACTTTTCATACAACTTGAGACAATAAAAGTCAGTGTAATGTGAAATGTTTGGTTGACATTTCGTAGAGCTACAGTACAGAAAATATTCTCCGTCTGCCATCTCAACCCAGCAATCTTATCAGAGCTTCAGCAGAAGGGACTCCAGAGAGCAGCGGAGGAAAAGGCCCGCAGAGGAAGTGAATGTGTGAGCCTCGCTGTGGACAGATAACACACAGTTTATCAGCCAGCCGGAGAAACTCTGTTGGAAGTCGGAAAGCCATCCTGCTCTAATCAGAGGACGAGGCGGGGGAAGAGAGAGGCCAGGTGAGTCAGAGGTAGCCGTCTTTATTACAGCTGCTGGCCCATTACACTGCACGGCCTGAGCCCCGCCGGGCCTTTCAACTGGGAGGTAAATTTGAAGAATGAGGCGGGTGATGAAAACGATAAAAAGAAGGCATCCTGGTATCCTGCCACTGCAGAGCCACTTGACATTTCTGATGACATTTGAGCCCGTTTGAATCTGCTTGAAATTGCAGCGTTTCATCCCCCGACGTAATGCTACACTTTAGAAAAACCTTCTTATCTGTGAGATTATGCCGGCGTATTATATGCGGGGTATTATGCGCCGCTAATAGTGCATGTAGATACTTCACAAATGATACTAAAAATGCCTCGCATCACACACAAGGAGGATTTGGCCCTTTCGGTAAAAGAATACTTCCGAGTATGCAAATGCCCACAAAAGAATTAGGGCTTAGCAGATTTGACTCACTCAAACAATGGCATGCGGCTCTTTTCCCAGGATGCAACTGTCCGTCAGTTTGCAGGATTAAGGCTCTGGGTTGTGACAATGTGTTGAATGAAAAGGGACAAAGAGACACCTCCTTTATTACAGGGATATGACTATAAATGCTTCTCTTATTATGCCTGACGAATGATTAAAGCCTGAGGAGATGCACTGCCCCCTGTAGGATAATCCTGCTTACAGCAGCAGCCCTGGCTCTGATGTTTCTGGCTCGCTGTGTGAGTGCTGCTGCTGCTCCCGGTGACATGCTTCATGTGATGGAGTGCAGGCTGAATGGAGCTCACAGGTTTGAGCTCCGGCTATTGTCACCGCAACTGTGATGAAACCAAAAACAGGCTTACACACTCGTCATGTCGCTGATACGTGTTCCAGTTGTCTGTTTATGTTTTGTGGTATTTTAAGGAGATGGATCGACGACATGTTTCTGCTGAATCGACCACAGAACCTTACAGATAATATTCAACCCTCAATGTGTTCTTTACAACAATTACATGTAAATATTTGTGCAAACTGGGGTCTCTAATTAGTCTGTGAGCTGCATAAATCAGGAATGACTGGAAGTATCAATGCAATTATTTTGCTGAATCGACCACACAACATTATGTACAGACAATATTTAACTTTCAATGTGTTCTTTTGGCCTATTGCATGTGAGTATTTGTGCATCCTGGGGTCCCTAAACAGTCTGTGGGCTGCAGAAATTGGGTATGACTGGAAAGCCTCTAGTGGATTCAATGAGCTCAATTTTATTCATGTGTGATGATTCAAGATGCTGTTGCAAATTAAAGGAGAGAGACTGGCGAACATTTTCCTTATATTCTTCATTGTTCTTGTTAAGTAAATGAATTTAAAGTGACTGCAAGACAGAATATTTCCCTTCACCCCAACCCTTTTTAAAAAAGGAGTTTTTATATTTTGTGGTATTTTAAGGAGACGTATTGACGACATGTTTCTGCTGAATCAACCACAGAACCCTCTGTTAACTGTACAGACAAAATTTAACCCTCAATGTGTTATTTCCGACGATTGTATGTGAATCTTTGTGTATCCTGGGGTCCCTAAACAGTCTGTAAGCTGCATAAACCGTGTATAACTGTAAAGCTGTTTCTATGGGCCAAATTTTCTTCATATGTGATGAGGTAAGTCCCCCATAGTCGCATTCATTGTTTTTTGAGACATTTTAGAAAAAAATATTCTTTTTTTTAAACCAAGAACACAAGATGGTTTTTCTCAAATTCTTTATTGTTCTTGTCGACTAAATGAATAAAAAGTCTCTTTACGACAGGATAATTAACTTCGCTCTTTGTTTCTATTGTGGTCGGGGAGATCTGCAGATTATTAACCTCCCTAAGACCCCCCTGTGATTACTGTCAGGCTCCATGCATTATTATAAAAGGAGGAATCCACTGGTACCATGACATCTTGTCAGGAAGGCGACGAGCAAACGCTTCAAAGTCAGGCTCAAATTTAGCGAGGGGAAAAAGTTGCATGCCCATTTTCAAAGCCGTCCCTTGACCTCTGACCTCAAGGGGAGAATCAAGAGTTCTGTGTGTTTCTACGAGTCTCTTTACAGACATGCCCACTTTATACTGATAACATGCTGTACAAATGTGTTATTGTGTCCTATTGTATGTGAATATTTGTGCATCCTGGGGTCCCTAAACAGTCTGTGAGCTGCATAAACTAGATGACTAGAAAGCTGAGACTCTTGTGGATTCATTGAGCCCAATGTCCATTTTAAAAGTGGACCCTTGACCTCTGACTTCCAGGTCTAAATATAATGGGTTCTTTGTGTCCCCATGAGTCTTTTCTTTACAGACATGCCCACTTTATGCTGATTACATGCAGTTTAGGGCAGAAGTTTTACGGCACATATGTACATATCGCGGCTCGCGGTGCAACGATCGGTTCTAAAAAAAGCACACACGTACGGTCTGCGGTTGGAACAAAGGCTGCAGTTTCTGTGGATTTATGTTGTAAAACCACTGGCCTAGGTTTATGGCAAAAACTTCCTGGTAAGGCGTTATAAAAGACAGTTTAAACAGTAAATAAATGTACGTAAATGCCAGAAGTGAAGTAGTTACGAGGGTCATGTGACTTTGCCAAGTGAGGCTAAGCCCTTAGCCTCTTGGTGCTACAGCTTCTGGTTACTGCTCTGTGGAAGGGAAAAAAGCTAACAGCACACTCCTCTATCTCATATCTAGTGTTTGTCAGTGCCTGCCTCCTTCTGGGCCCATGACCTTGGATGTATCTTTATGAATGTGTCTCTACATCTGCTTTCCTTCAGGAATGTGCAAAGGCTGTTATCTGTGTTTATGCTCTGTTATATTCAATCTCTGTTTTATGCTCTACTATATGCACTTTTTATGCAGCATGTATTAATGGCCATAATGAAGATAATAGCTCATTTTTATTTATCCCCAACATAAACAACATAAAAATAGTTTAATTTTGTTTTCACACAGGATGCAAACCCAGCTTTCCTGGGTGAAAGTCCACCACTTGGCATTCACTTTGCCACCAAAAGCTATTACGTCAGCAAGATGTGGCTGATGCACTGCAGCGGTCGGTGAAATACTTCAATATTGCTTGTTTTTTGCTGCCTGTACACACGACCTATATTGTCGTTTTTGAGGTGAGACCTGCTGGTCCTGAGCTGTGCTGTCGCTCTGTGTGCAGTCTGAGGCGAGCAGGCAGCGTCCTGGACCACAGCGGCTGGAAATCAGTGATCTGCTCCGTCTGAAGCCACACGGCCTCACGGAGCCTACGGAGCCTAATGAGCCTCTGCTGACCTGCAGCAGCAGCAGCAGCTGTGTGGGTGGCCAGTAACTCTGATCAGGGCAACATGTTAGCTACTTAAAGGCTGAATATGTTCAGATAAAGTCCTTCACTGGCAGCTGGGTGGCCACAGAGAACCTCAGATTAAAGGCCTTAAACACTTGTTTTCTTTATCAGCTTTTTATGACTAATGGAGGCCGGACTCATGTAGAAAAACTCTGGTACAGTTCTGGAAGAAGTATTCAGATCCTTTACTTCAGTAAAAGTACAAACACACTGCAGAATTACTCCACTACAGTAAAAGTCCTGCATTAAAAACTTACTGAAGTCAAAGTAACAAAAATTATCAGCATCTAAATGTACTTAAAGTTTCAAAAGTAAAAGTACTCGTTATGCAGAATGGAATCACTTACATTGTTATTTTTATTCCAATTATTATCAATAATTATTAGTGTACATTTTTGTAAGAAGTCTTAACATTTTTTCAAGGTAGGGCTGATTTAACTAATCACTTTAAATTTAGTGTGTGTGTGTGTGTGTGTGTGTGTGTGTGTTTCTGTGTTTTATGTGTGTGTGTGTGTGTGTGTGTGTGTGTGACTGTGAGAGTGTGTTTGTGAGTTTGTGTGTGAGTGAGAGTGTGTGAGCGTGTGTGTGTGACTGTATGTGTGTCTGTGAGACTGCGAGCGTGCATGTGTGTGTGTATTTGAGTTTGTGTGTGTGAGATGTTGTGTGTGCATGCAGTATATGTCAGTGTGAGAAGAGAGAGTGTGTTCATGTGTGTGACTGTGTGTGTGTGTGTGTGTGTGTGTGCGACTGTGTGTGTTTTGGCCTGTTCTGACCCAACCAGCTGAGAACGCTGTGTTAGCGTCTCCATCAGTTTGAGCTGCTGCTTTAATCCCATCAGAGTCTAATAACTGATCCTGGTGTTGTGGGCTTCATTATATCAGAGGAATCAGACGGCGCGTGGCTCGCCGTGTTGGAATTGGCTCCCCGGCAATTTATTTTTCTATTAGCCAAGCCGTGTGAAGTGTGATTGGGCGGTGAGCTGCGGGTCGGCCGAGGAGCTGCTCGGCCCGATAACGGACAGAGACGCTCTGCTCTGATTGACTGCAGATATGAAGCCGAGGACCCTGAGACCGGCAGGAAAATGTCAACTCATCTTTATTTTTGGGGTCATAGTTGGTGACCTGTTTGGGTTATAATACCTGCTGCTGACGTAGAAACTGGGATTAAAACAAGAACACTTCTGCAGATAAATTATGGGGTTTGTAGACGCTGCAGCACACTTTGGGGTATGAATGGGACCAAATGGCTTCTGGAATGTGACAATTAGTAGCTTATGATATGAAAACTGGCAGAAGCAGAGGACTGAAATAGATACTTTTATTTTGAAATCTGTGTGCAGCATAATCATAAAGATGCTTCGACATCACAAACAAATCCTATTGAACTATTCCCATTTAATATGTATGAAATACGGGGCATGAATGGATGAAATATGGACAGTAGTCAACGGCAGGAGATCAGAAAATTTTTGGTGTCTTGCCATTAACTACTCTACATATTTTTCCTGAAATAAAGCCTATAGAGGGGAAAAATCACTGTTTTAGTGACATTTGATGTTTGAGGCTCAAACATAGAGGAAATTATTCGTTTTTAAACATATCAGAGAACTGTGATGAAACTTGGATCCTCTAAATCTAAATTAATTGCAATACATGAACTTTTTTTGTACTTTTAAGAGGAATTTTGTGAAATTTTGTGATAGTGCCTGATAACAGACAGACGCTCGGCTCTGATTGGCTGCAGCTATGAAGCCGCGGACCCTGAGACAGGCAGGAAAATGTCAACTCATCTTTATTTTTGGGGTCATAGTTGATGACCTGGTTGGGTTATAATACCTGCTGCTGACGTTGAAACTGGGATTAAAACAAAAACACTTCTGCAGATAAATTATGGGGTTTGTAGACGCTGCAACAAACTTTGGAGTGATGTCAAATAAAATTGGCGCACCGTTTGTTTAATTTTACATTCTGTTATTTTATTTGCACAATAAAATGGACTTTTTGACCAGAGACAGAACTTGAGAACCAATTATGATTAAATCTCTCCTAAATCATGTAACCCACAAAAGTAAATAATCAAAATCACGCAAATGCATAAAATAAAATATAATAATAAATATGACCTGCAGCTTAACAATCAAGCTGTACTGTCGTCTGAGCTTTTTTCATGTTTTTTTGTTGTAGGTGCAGGTTTTATTAACCGCTCTTCTGTTAAACTGACACATAGAAGTAGTGTACATATCTGAAAGCTGGAACCTGGAGATTAATATGACATTGCATCTTAGCACATATTCAAATTTTGAAGTTGAGAGTGAAAAATGGTTTAGAACATTATGACACAAGTATACAGTCATGGAAGCAGTTATTAGACCACCTTTGTTTTCTCCAATTTCTTGTTCATTTTAATGCCTGGTACAACTAAAGGTACATTTGTTTGGACGAATATAATGATAACAAAAATAGCTGATAAGAGTTTAATTTAAGAGCTGATATCTAGACATTTTCTATGGTTTTCTTTGATGATGATTTTGGTTATCATCATCATCATTCTCAGTTATGTCTCAGTTTTTACAGCAATTTTTGGGGTTGATTCCATTTGTTGAAAATATTTGATGCTGAATATACCCATCAAATGTTGATGTAAGTGATCAGAAATCCCTTAAACACCACAAGACCGCCACAGAAATATCCATGCGGTGACTTGGTTTCAAAAACTTTTGACATTTTGGAGATTTCTGTATTTTCTGCAATTGTCTCTCTCTCCATCTTTCCTGTCCATTAAAGGCTAAAAAGGCTTAAATGTGATTTCTGCAAACTAGAAACATGCATTTAGCAGAGTAGTGGAGTGAAGGTTTGTAATCATTAATAAAGTCTGATTTACACACCTTCATGGACAACTGAGTCCAGTATCAGGAGCTGGGGGGAGCAGGGGATTATGGGTAGAGGAAGCTGCCCGGCAGGTGGAGCTCAGCGTGGGGAGCGATGAGGGAGGAGCGCCCTCCTCGACCTCCGGCGGCCAACAGAGCGAGCGGCGTCCTCACGCTGTGGTCAGCTGCCCGGTGAGGCTGTCCTTGGTGATTCTTCCTGCAGGACGTGACGAGCATCCAGACAAAAGATCCAGCTCAGAGACAACAGACGAGTGAAGCCAACGTGGAAGAGCCTTTAACCCTGCATTCTGTCTAATGACCAGCAGGGGGCGACTCCACCGGCTGCAGAGAGAAGTACGTATATATGCAAGTCAATAGTAAAATGATCCTGCTACTGACCTCAGTAAACATTCTCATAATGAGTTTATGTTCTCAGCCATTAGTTTCAAGTCTTCTTCAACACAGCATGATGTTCATTTAGTAAAATATGGTCCATTTAGAGTCAAACAGACGATAAAGCAGGGGAGGATCTGGTTTTGTTCAGTGTTGAGTTGGACTAAAACACACTGAGGAGTCAGCTGTTGATTTAGAACCCACCTTTATGTGCAAAAGAGCCACTGTTGGCCAAAAAAAGGGGAACAATGTCGGAATGGAGCCGCAAACCTTATTTCAAGCCTTACAATGACGATAAAACAGCCTTAACTAAACTAACCTAAAAGTCTAAGCTAGCCTACCAGCTTTACTATAAGGTCATAATGAGTTCATGAGATATGATTTTGTCAGAAAGCAGCAAGGACCAAAGTGCAAATGAGAGGCTTGACACCTCAAAAATATCTCAGATTTTGAATTGAAAGCTAGGGAAACTTAAAACTAAACTTAAAGTTGGCAAAATGTAGAGGTTAAGATGCCGTGCCGTAGACTTTCGTAAGCTATGATGCACATTTAAGTTGACCAAAAAGTAAGAAAAAATAATGTTTCAATGCTGTATATAAGCTGCACATTTGTACAATCAACAAATATAAATTGATTTGGATCCACACCAATGTTAAATGAAAATTAAAATGTAAAATGTTTGTCACAGCCACAGGGAGCCACTGCAGATGTCCTGAAGAGCCACATGTGTCTCTGGAGCCTCAGGTTGCCTACCCCTGATTTAGAAGAACAAATGTACTTTGCTAATCAATCTAGCTACTGCAAGTTGATGACGTAGCATCAGTATGACTGTGGATCTGTTGCGCTCATGTACTGGTTACAAAAAAATGAATATGGCGACGGTCAAAAACAAAGATTGCAAAGGTGAAAATGTTGAACTGGAGGCTTCAAAGCAGCAGCAGCAGTCCACAAACCAACAGGTGATATCGCAGTGATTATGTCCACTATTATTCTACAGTAAGTGGTGAAATACTGAATCCTGTCGCGGCTAAAACAGACTACATGATGACAAATTAGGCATTATTTTAGGAGTTTCAGGAGTAGGACCACACCTCAACTGTACTACTTCCAGCCTTCCTCTATGCACTCAGGGACGGTAGAAGGAGGAGGAGGCACGGGGTCAAATGGAGAAATATCCTTGATGTACAACACACCTGCAGTAAAATCTGTCCTGCAGCAGCACTGTGTTTCCATTAAGGTAAAAAGTGGCTGCTGGGAAAGCTTCAGGCCACGCCCTCTCAAATGCCCGCTCACTCAGCGTGTCTCCATTACCAAAAAAGGCCCCAGAGGGATTTACCAGTCTCTGGAGGTGATGTATGTTTTTCGATCATCGCGTAATCGATTAGCGACAGTTTCGACCGCGACGTCACATACGGATGTCACGGATTAAACATGTGAGACCATAGACATATATACATATAAATATATGTCTATGCAGGAGACACGGCAAACGTAAACAATAAGGATGGAGACGCCGAGATGGAAGGAGCAGAGCTGCTGTGTTTTTTGTCACCGTCTTCATGCACATGGCGGCCCTCAAATTAGGGGGGTTTCAGCGAGGGAGACCCGCCTCATTCTGGGTATTCGACTGTAGTGGACCTCAGGTGGTCCGTCATGCCAGGGAGCTACAGTCGACTGTACTATCTCTCTTGCTTTCAATGTATGACCAATGCTGTTGATTTTGTTTGTTTTTATTTTGTTACTGCTTTTTACCGTGTTTTAACTGTAAAACGTCTTTGAGTACCATGTAAAGTGCTCTATAAATAAAATGTATTATTATTAGCCGATAACATCAGAAAACACTGAGACAACCAGGCAGGAAATGTGCTTTAAAACCAAAGCTACAAACTAAACCTAAACTTCATAAAAAAAACAGCTAAAAAAAAAGGAAAAAAGATCCCATTATTGATTAGAACGTGGTACATTCTGTGTGGAGGCATGAGGAAACTATAGGTGGTAAAAGAAAAATCTTTTTTTTCCCAGCAGAGAAGGACTGATGGAACAAGCCCGGTGTAATAAAGCAGAGTAAGGTCAGCAGACTCCCCATGTGACAGCACACCGCCCGGGATTAGCTGCTGTAAGCCTATTAAAAGCGCTTTTGGACTACACTTCACTCCCTGCACACACTGATGCAGGGTGGCCAGTTTGAAACTGGGAGGTCACAGGTCCACACAGGGCCAGCCGTCCTGCTGAAGTGTCCTTGAGCCAGAGTCACTCCGTATAATCAGCTGCAGTTCTGAATTATTTATTCCCAGTTCTCAACACTGAGCAGGCTTATATTCACACTGGTGTCCCCGACTGAGATGTTAGACTGTATTTAACTCTTAAATGCTTTAGGTTTGTAAAAATCTTTTGGTGCACTACGACTGACAGCTTCACAGAATCATTTGATCCACTGGCATGGTACTTTCCGCAATTTGGCACCTCCTAGTTTTACAGTGAATTCACTCCTACATTAGTCATAAATATGAATACTGTACACATGCATTTGTTGGATCATATTTCTTATGTTCAAAAACATGGAGTCGAAAAGGTTACTAAAACAGCCAAATATCAAGTAAAAACAAGACAAGAAATAGATAGCCAGCTAATATTACTTACTAGACAGCAGGAAGTCCAGCTCGCCAACAACTCAAAGCCAGTCATACCCTTTTTCGGCCGGTTCCAGGACAGTTCGGAGCTGGTGCTCGTGTGGTTCGCAGTTAGTTCAACTTGCGAACCAGCTCTGAACCTGTTTGCTTTTCCACAGAGAGCCACGTCATTACGTCACTGCTAACATCTGTATATGTCTCCACCCTCTCAGCAAGTATAATAACAGCAGACTTCATGTCTCTACAGCACATCAGTGCTGCTCATCTTGATCACTATGGACGCCGAATACTTTCTTATTAACAATGAATGTAAGATGTTAATATGTTGGACTTTGTTGTAAGCTACACTAGCACGTTAGCGATCGCCTGCTAACGTTAACATGCAAGCTCAACGTATCAATCACATTGCAGTTACACAAATCAAATAAATGAATGTTTGGAAAACCAAAGAACCATTTGCAATTGTGCACTCTTGTCCAGCGGCCTCTTGCTCAGTCACTCTTTCCTTCTCTTCTGAGCTAACGCCGTCAACATCCTTTAGTCTTTTTTTCTCTGCCACGAGGTCCGTACAAGCTGCTGAACCCAGTATCGTCACCCCGCAGGAGCATGCATTTTAAAACTTGATATTTAGCAGAACTTTATGCAAATCAAATGAACTGCAACTGGGCTGATTTGCGACGGTTCCCTTTCTAAATACCCACCGAATAAACAAAAGTGCAGCTGCTGCTGGTGGTAATTTGCAGTGTGGTTAGTAAATATCTCTGTCTTCTGTTACTGTAAAGGATTCAAATAATGTCAACACAGCAAAGAAATGCTGTTTTTTTTGTGATTTTAATTCAAACAGTATCAGACAATCAGAAAACAAATAAAAAATAAAAATAAGAGTTCAGATACTGTGTTGACCGTGTTCACAGCTTGCCGCCCTCCTGCGGCTCCCTGTAGGCGTCCGGCTGCAGCAGCGGGCTGAAGCGCAGCAGCGGCAGGTCCACGGCCGGACACAGCTGCTTCACCTGAGGCCAGCCCTCCCTGAAGCCCCGGGCCGGTGGAGGTGGAGGGGGCAGGTCGGAGTCATCGTGGTGGTGATGATGGTGGTGGTTGTTGTTGTTGGGGTCAGAAGGAGAAAAGCTGTCGCCACTGTGGCATCGGACCAGGAAGGCCCCCCGGTGGTGGCGGTGGTACAGCAGGCCGGCCGCCGCCAGCAGCATCAGGATGAGCGAGCTGAGCAGGAAGAAGAGCACGTAGACGCCTTTAGTCTCCGCAGAGATGCCAGAGGAGCTGCAACCTGCAGACACACAACAGGAAGTCAGCAGCTGCTTCTTTTTAATTTTATTTAAATAAAACTGGAGATAAAAAAAACCTGCAGCCTTCAGGTCAACGCAGACGATTCCTCCTGCGGACTCGTCCCTGAAGCCCGGCCTGCAGCGGCACGAGTACGACCCGAACTGGTTCACACAGTCCGCGTTCACGTCACACAGCACCAGCTGGGAGCCACACTCGTTCACATCTGAAACACACACACACAACTGGATCGCCACATATTTTACATATTGAAGTATTTCAGTTTATCACAATAATGAGCGAACATGAGCATGAATCCCCTCCTCTTTGCTCTGTGTAAACAGCCTCTGCTGTCCTCTCCTCTCAGTTCTGTGTAAACAGATTTTCAGTAAATATTTGTCACGTGACCGTTGGCCTCAGCAGAATCAATCATGTCTTCACAGTGTCTCTGAGCAGCAGAATTTAATGTTTTTTACAGGATCTGGTTAGTACAAACGCTTTATTTTAAATGACACATGTAGAATAAAGAGATTCTGACACAAATATCAACATTTTAACACAAGTTTGTCATTTTTTATAACAGAAACTTTCATAAAAGGACCGTCAGAAAGTTCAAATTCTGATGATAAAGCCTGTTCTTTCAGTTTCTTTCTATGAAAAATGGTGCATCTCTATGATTTAACCCTCTGAACCTCACTGAAGCATAAGAGCCAGAGTTTTTCTGCCATACCTGCAGTCGACACAGAGAGGACAACGCCCTTCTCATGGTTTTCTGTGAGTCCCGCCTCGATGAGGTCCTGCAAGGCGGCGTGGACGGCCCTGTGGACCTGCAGACCCCCCGGGCCCTGACCAATCTGCAGCCACAGGATGTACAGCACTCCTGTACTCAGCCTGCAACCAGGACGCAGCAGGGACTGAGCTCACAGAGCCACAAAGACAGAAACATTCATACTAGAAAAACTTCTGTTGCTTCAGGTAAGGCCTCAGAGAAAAAGGAGCCTTGAAACATGTTTCTTTGACTCCTCTTTCTCTCGCATCACGTCTTCAGTGAGAGGAAGTGAAGCAAACAAGGATGCATGAGAGAGACTTGAGACAAACTCAGTGAAGATAAAAACATTCAGGGAAATAAATCATGTGAGAAGAGATGTACAGCTGGACTGATCAGATATTGAGTACTGAGTCAAGTTAGTAACTTCTAGTTCAAAGTTCAAATGTGATTAGAAATATATGCATTTTAGTGATTTATTATCTTATTCTATTTTTTTTTATATATGTACATGAATTATAAGTATTTTTTCCATTGCTTCTAGGTGAGATTTTTACATTTTCATCTGCAATTTTTATTATTTACTTTTTCTATGACTTTGTACAATTAAAGAACTTTCTTTTGTACCATTTACAATTCATTAATTATTAAGTATTCAGTATATTAATTAATTGAGTGACTAAAATGCAATTATTGCACACAACTCCTATAGAAAGTCCATATTGCAGATTATTAGACATGTTTTTAATTATAATAATTAATCTGCAATATGGACTTTCTATAGAAATCATGTGCAATAATTGATATAAATACATATATCTACATATCTCTAAATTCTTCAAATGCTTCTTTATTTCCATATTAATATCTATTTTTATTTCTATTCGTACATATCTCTATTTACTTAAGACTTGTTGCATTTGTATTTTATATTGCATGTATTGCATTGTTGTATATTTTGTATAGAACACCTATTTTATCTTTATTTTATTGAAATACTTATAAAAAGTATAATACAATATTGTATGAGTATTTCTGTTTCTGATTTAAGTTCTTCTCTCTGTTGCACACACTAACCCTGCAGTTTATATTTCAGCAGTTGTGTGATTTCTGTACAAACCTTTTTAATCTCTTGGAGGTGACAGACAGCGGCGTGTGCAGAGCTTCCAGATTCTTACTGATCTACAGAAACACGACAACGTCACTGCAGCTCCAGGAACCTGTGATGAGGCTTTTCGTGCTTTCTAATGATTCTCTCAGCACGAAGCAGCTTCATCATCATCATCATCATCACCAACTTACTAAAGTCTTGACTGCCAGTAGCAGCGTGCGCGCCTGGTCGTCCCAACTCTTCTTCACGTCCCGGTGGAAGTTCACTTCTACAGCCACCTCAAACAGGTGATCTGTCAGAAAACAGCAGCAACACAGATATAACTCGAAACCAGTGGTGGAAAGGAACTAAGTACATTTACTCAAGTATTGTACTTAAATACAGTTTTGAGGTAATTGTACTTTGAGTATTTTTATTTTATGTAACTTTATACTTTTACTCTACTACATTTAGCTGCCAGCTTTAGTTACTTTCAGGTCAAGATTTAACATGAAAGATATGATCTTTTAATTAAATCTTATAACAGTAAATTTAGTTAAAATGAGCCCTATCTTTACAAAATTAAAACACTGCTTACATAAAAGCACCAATACAAATATTGTAATAATATATTTGGAATATATAAAACAATCTAAGTGGCTCCATTCTGCATAAGGAGTACTTTTACTTTTGATACTTTATGTAATTTTTTACTTTTACTTCAGTAAGTTTTGAATGCAGGACTTTTACTTGGAGTCATTTCACAGTGTGGTATTAGTACTTTTACTGCAGTAAAAGATCTGAATACTTCTTCCACCACTGTTCTAAAGCAAGCTGTGCATTAGAGTTGTGATTCAACTTTTTTGAAGAACACTTTGATTCAAACTAAATATTTATAATTAAAAGAATTAAATAAAATCAAACAAGAACAAAAATAAAGTATTTTGCAGAAATTTAGCAAAATCACAATAAGCTAAAAAATGAAGCCCAAATAGATATTTCATGTCAGAAAAGTTTTCTAAAACACTTTTTACCAGTGATATTCCATAACTTGTAATCGTACATAGTCCAGCTTTCCACCTGTGATTCCCTTACAGATAAAAAAGAAGTAAATATTCAAAACTAAACAAAAAACAATCAGAAGTTTGACCAACACATAATCTTAATTAAATTATGCAATATATAAAAATAAATTTGACCCCCTCATTTAAAAATCTGTCTTGTTTAGATGCCATAGATTTATCAATAAGTTGAATATAATGCGTCCCACAAAATAAAAGATTTTTCTTTGGTGTTCATGTAAAGCTTGTCCAGTTCTCACCTCCAGGAAGATGTGAAGTTTCTGAGTGATTTCTGATGTCGACTACAAGAGAGAAACACAAAGTCAGACAGATTTAACATGAAACTGGACGTGGAATATATTTGTGCCGAGTCAGATGAAAATATAAAATCATCATAAAATCTTGGAACCTCGAAGTCTTTAATGTTTACAAGTTACAAGCTGTTTCACCCACAGTGTGTGAAGGAGCTCATCACAGGTCAGACTCTAAAGTAGCACAGCTCCCAGGGGATCACACACACCAAAACTGCACCAAAATGTGCATAAACTGTAACTTCAATACCTTCAAAACATGTACAATATCTCACTGTGCAATACAAATATTTGTCTTTGTGTAATAGTGCAATTTCCAGGGCTCTATACTTTTATTTTTATTTGTTAATTTTGCTTGTTTCTATTTATTGTTATTTTATTGATGCGTCTTTATATTTCTGCTGCTGTTGCATTGAAAATTCCCCCCGTTGTGGGTCTAGTAAAAGAATATTTTATCTTTTGTTAAGCAAGTAAAATAAATTATAATTTATAGGAATCAACTTGACCTTACAAGTAAATCTTCCTTTAAAAATCAAAGCTTTTATCCAAGTTTTGTGAATATTGAAATATTTCCGGACAACTATTGACTATTACTTGTCATTATTATCTTTCGTTTGTGTATCTTATTGTAATACCTTGTGCTGGTTTTGAATGTGAAAAATTAACAATAAACTCATAAAAACTTAAAAAAAAAAAACAAGTGACAAATAATCAGGTTCTCCTTTATTTTGGTTTATTTTCCTAAATCATGTTGTTTTGTTGCAGTACCTGTTTGGTTGTTTTCATGAGCATGAATATTTTAAAAAATGTCCTAAGTCCTGTTTTTTATTGTGAAATTGTTGGAAAATCTATTTTAAAAAATGGTGTTATTCACCTTTAAAATGGAAAATCACCCAAACAAATTTTAACACTAAGATTTGTGGTTAACATTGTAGTAAACAGACATTTTGATAAAGGTCAAATTATGCTTTCTAAAAATATAACTTATAATCTTTAAAAAGATCCAAGTTTATCATTTATTCATTTATAATAGTTGGCTCATCAGTGAAGGAGAGTGACAAATTTGCTATCAGGTTTCCTGCATCATCAGGCAAAATGACACAATCATCCAAACAAATATTCAACAAAATTTATATTAAACATCTACAGCAGGTGTGTGAGTGTTCAGGTCGTCATACACACACTCATGTACTCACGGTTCCCCCTGTGGTCCGACAGAGGCTCCACCATGTTGGGGTGAGGATGGGTCGGCTCGGGCTGCTCCGGTTCTGGTTCTGCTGCTTCAGAGGGGGCAGGAAGCTGATCTGAGAGATCTCCGACCGCTCCGTCTGCAGACCTCCCCTCCTCCTCTGGATGTGGAGCTGCAGCTTCCTCTGGACGTGTCGGCTCGTCCTCCTCAGTAGTCTGAGTTGTTGTTGAGCTGCTCGAGGTGGGTTTGAGCTCCTGGTTCTGACCGTCGGACTGGACTGAAGTGGTCTGAGCTGCACCTCTCCCCGATCGGGAGGTCCCCTGTGTGGAGGTCGGCACTGTGGGCTCAGCTGTGGACGGGCTGACATGGCTCAAGTTCTCCTGGTGGTTTTCTCCAACCTGAGGAGGACAGAGGATGGAACAATTTATAAATACTCTCTGGGAGTTTGTTTTTTTTAGCAGAGAAGAAAAGAAATGCACATAAATAAAGTAATGAAAGTCAGTAATGCAAAAATCCAGCAAAGGTCTGGCTCTAGAAATACCATTTTGTCTGTTTTTTTCAGATATATTTGCAGTAATATTGTCAGTGGGTTTTAAATACATCTTGACAAATTGAGGCCCTGGCCCTGAGCTGATGCTATCTGGATGCTCCTGGCGTTGAACAGCTTGGGACCCTCTGGTTAATGTATCCTGAGCCACTAAAGCCACTTGATGATTGATGACCAACTCACCTTTCCAGTGACGTCGTCTCAGTTGCCCGGTCTTGCCGCTTTGCACTTTGCAACATCAGAAAAATCAGACCTTACCTAACTCAACATGTCACTCAACTCTTGACACAAGCTGTCATCATCTCAAAACTCGACTACTGCAATGTCCTCCTGACAGGCCTGCCAGACTGCACAGTAAAACCGCTTCAGATGATCCAGAACACGACGCTGGTCTACAACCAAAAGGTCACGTATCAAACCGCTGCTCATCGAGCTCCACTGGCTACCTGTTGCGGCCCACATCAAATTCAAATCTCTAATGCTGGCTGGCTGTCCAAGGCAATCCAAACTCTTTGCATTTCTTGTTCCCTGTTGGTGGAGCGTACTACCAGTTCCTACCAGAGCAGGGCCGTCCCTCTCTACCTTTAAAAAAACTCCTGAAGACCCAGCTCTTCAGAGAGCATCTTCTCTCCACCACATGACAACTCTACTCCTTACAGAATTGTCACTAGCACTTATTGCACTAATGGCTCTTATTGCACTATACCTTGATTGTTTCCCCTTTTTTCCCCTGTAAGTCGCTTTGGATAAAAGCGTCTGCTAAATGACTAAATGCAAATGTCAATGTAAAGGATTCTAAATAATGTAAACTTTGAATGGATCCGTCTGGCAGCAGAAAACAGCTAGGGGTCATATTCTCAAAGCTCCCTAGTAGTAAATAGGTAGATAACTAAGTAAATAAGCAATTAAGTAGGCAAATTAGCAAGCAAGCATGCAAGTAATGAAGTAAGTAAGTAGTTAAGCAAGCGAGTCAGTAAGTACTTAAGTGAGTAGGTAAGTAAGTTGGTAAGTAAGTACTTAAAATAGGTAAGTAAGCAAGTAGGTAAATAAGTAAGTAAATAAGTAAATAGGTGAGAGAAAGTAATTAGGTAATTAAGTACTCAACTACTTACTCACATGTTTGTTTGCTTACTTACCTACTTAAGCAAATAATTAAGCAAGTGAGTACTTAAGTGAGTAAGTCGGTAAGTAAGCAAGCATGCAAGGAAGTGAGTTGGTAAGTAAGTAAGCAAGTAGTAAATAAGTAAATGGGCAAGTAAGTAGGTAGGTTAGTTCTTAAGCAGGTTAGTAAGTAAGAAGGTGAGAGAAAGTAATTACTTTATTAAGTACTGAAGTAGGTAAATAAGCAAGCATGTAAGGAAGTAGGTAAGTAAGTATTCAAATAAATAAGTAAGTTCATAAGCAAGCAAGCATGCTAGTATCTAATTTGGTAAGTAAGTAATTAAGCAAGTGAATCAGTTAGTACTTAAGTAAGTAGGCAAGTAAGTCGGTAAGTAAGTACTTTAAATAAGTAAGCAAGTAGGTAAATAAGTAAGCAAATAGGTATGTTAGTAGGTAGGCAAGGTCTTAAGCAGGTAAATCAGTAAGTAGGTGAGAGAAAGTAATTACGTAATAAAGTACTTAAGAAGGTAAGCAGGCAAGCATGTAAGGAAGTAGTTAAGTTAGTAGGCAAGTAAGTAGATTGGTGAGTCGGTAAGTAAACGAGTTGTTAAGTAAGTAAGAATGTTTTTGAATACAGCCCCTGATCTTTAACAGCGATATAAAAAACAGCTAAACTCCAGTTAGTCCCACCTCTGGGTCAGGTTCTGGGTCAGGTTCTGGGTCAGGTTCAGGGTCAGGTTCAGGGTCAGGTTCAGGGTCAGTCTCTGCGGCCTCCTCTGGCTCCCAGGGCCCCTCAGACGTCCTGACTGGAGATCGACCATAATAATCATACATGAGATCAGAATTGGCTGGTGAATGAGGCTCTGACTCCATCCGCTCATTCATCACCAGCTCACTGAAGTCCACAAGTCCAGGAGCTGGTTCTGGCTTCCTGTCTGTGAACCCCTCCTGTGGGTTGTAGACCACCGGGGGTCCAAACGCCTGGTAGCGGCCGTAGAAGCCTCTGTACGGCGGGCTGGGCCAGCCGCCAATCAGCAGCACCACGTACAGCGTGTTGGAGGAGGACGTGTACTTGGCCTCCCGCCAGCACTTCTGCAGGACCCTGTGGCCCCCAAAATGTCCGGCGGGCTCGTCCACGTGGACCTGGTCCTCTTTGAGGTGGCAGGCGTCGTCAGGGGTCAGGTCCTCCAGGTGCAGGTGGATCCGCATTGCTGGATCCACCTGAATGGTCCAGTTGCACCACAGAGGCGGGTTGGAGCACAGGTAGTCCGGGGAGAAGAACTCGCCGGTGTCGCCCTGCAGGAACTGGTGGCAGCTCCGCAGGGCGAAGAAGGCGCCGTCGTCTCCTCCCTGTCCGTCTGAGGGAGAAACAGACCGACTCAGCAGTGGGTTTTACAGGTTTCATTTATTAAAACACATATGGGGAATATCACACACGACATCTTATTCTTCTCATTTTAACTTATTCTGCTGATTTAGACTTTATTCTCGAACTGCATAGTGAGAAATAAATGTCCTCCTCTCATTATTGTTTCCTCCTACCTGGCCCTGATCCTCATTCATTCATATATATATATATATATATATATATATATATATATATATATATATATATAAATAAAAGTCAGAGGTTTTGCTTTGGATGTAACATAATTAAAAAGTGCTTAAACTCCAAATAAAGATGAATCTAAAACACGACTTTTTCCAAAAGCATCTCTGATGTTTAGGCTCATTTACAACCTTCATTCATCTCTGACTTTTGTTTAGAGTTTATTGTACTAGTCAAGCCAAATTTAAAACCCCTTGGCGTGCTGTTGACCAGCAAGTGGGACATTGGATGTTTTAATATATATTTTTTTATTTCAGAGGTTGCAATGGACTCAATTTTAAGGCTACCGAGAAGATATTGATAACATATGAAACTAGAAGATCTGACTAATCCATTGGTACCATTTCACTCAGTCAGAAACATTATTATTGCCAAGTGGGTTTTCAAAAAACAAGGAAGTTGTGGTGTATTGGGGCCAAAGAACAAACAAAATACCGAAATATTGAAATAGATTAAGACAAGTACTTCAGTTGAAAAATGAGCAGGAAGGGGTGAATTAAGATGCAAAAGTTTGTGCAAAATCCTTCAATTGAGAACATTAATGTTTGATTTCTGAAGTCAATTTCCATGTTCAATTGTGTCTCTTAAGTTGTTGCAGCAATTTTTGTGTTGACACCTCCTGTGACAAAGATTTGGAGCTGAATTTAGCATTTTTTAAATGATATTGATACTCGTTTCCTTGTCGTTATTTCATGATTGTGATTTTATATATAAAATCTACATATATAATCACAATCAAGACGGAGAAGGAGACACATTTAAAGTCTCACCTGGAGGCTTGTTGGCTTCTTCTCTGGTCACCTGCAAACACAAGAAAGCAACTCTCACAAACATGTTGCATCATTTTTAAAGTGTTAACACAGAGATGAGGTGACTCACCTGAAAGTCACAGAGTTCCCACAATAAACCAAATGTGAGCAGAAATATGAGCAGCTCTCTTCGGGACCTCCAGCTGATCTTTTTTGGCATTTTCACTAACAAAACTTTTTCTGTTAAACTTTTTGAATGTGTTGAAAGTCTCACAGCTTCAGTTAAACTGCTGCTGCTGCTGATTCCTGTGAGCAGCTGAAATCCATCACAGCTGATTGAGTCAGAGTCACATCTGTCCACTAGGGGGCACTGCTGGGTTTTATTTCACTCAGGAAAGTTTAAAATATATTTATTTACAGCAGTGGAATATTATTTCTTTTTTTACACTTACAGATTATATATATTTACTATTTTTTAAATGTGTCAGCTATTTTTATTTATTAATAATTTTGATTTTTAATTATTTTTTTAATTTAATTTATAATTTCATTTTAATTTTTTTAATTTATGTTATTGATTTCACTGTTCTTATTGCATTTATCAGTTATTGTTACAGAAGTTGTTCTTACTTTCTCAGTTGCTGGAATTGTTTTTTTATATCAATTTTGTTCACACCGTTTCTTGCTATTTATTTTATTTTGTTATTTTTATTATTTTATAAAATGTCTTTGCGTACCTTTTTAAGTGCTATACAAATAAAATGTATGCTAATTTTAATTTAATTTTTAAAAAGAATTACTTTTTAGAAAACAAATAATTTTAACACTCTGTCTTATGAGTGTGAAACTCCCAACTCTTATTATTTTTATTATTAATAACTGTTTGTTTATATCTGATGTTTTTTGTTTATGCTGTTTTCTTGTTTTGTTTATTTGTTCTGATATAAATCCTTGTTTCCTCGTTCCTTTTAAATTTTTTGTCAGTCCGCTGCTGTTATTTAATTGTGATATTTGTTATATTTATACCTATATATATAAATAAATAATAACTTAATCCCCATCTTCTAAGATTTCTATATGTTTTATATTATTACAAAATATATTTATAATAATAATAATAATAATAATAATAAGTATTTCCTTCATGTTTATCCTAATGAAGTTTGGTCATTTGGTCAGTTTGGTCGTTTGATCATATATATATATATATATATATATATATATTAAAAGATTTAAAAATAAATAAGATAAATAATCTGCAGCACTGCTAATCTAGAAAACATTTATTTATGTTTATGTATATTAATATAGCCTATTAACAACATTAAGAGATGCAACTTAAGATGCTTAACATTACAAGAAAAATAAAGTGATTTATTTTAACAAAACAAGCATATTATTTACATTTTTATCAAAACTTGGGGGATAAAACTTAACCAAAACAATAGCAGCAACAGAGAGAGGACATCATGTTTTGTGTGAACCAAATGTGATTTATTGCTCATTTAAACGTTTATTCTGCATGTAGAAACACAAACACTCAGTACCAGCAGCATCGCAGTCAGGACGCTCAAACAAACAAACACTCAAACAACTGAGAAAGTCTGTTGGTGTTTTAGCACACATGCAAGAATTTGGACTTTTGGGCTCTAAAAAGTGTTGTGCCGAAGCTAATAATCCAATAATCCGTCCTGAAGACGCCAGAGATCACCAGGAGATCACCAGGAACATCCACAGGTTGTTTTATATATTCCAAATATATTATTATATATATTATATTATATATAATTATTATTATTGACGCATTTAAGGAAGCAGAGATAGTGTTCATTTTAACTTAATGTGGTTTTAAAAAGTCTAATCACTTTCAATTTATCATGTTTTTTTATGTTAAATCCCAACCTGAAAAGTAACTAAAGCTGTCAGCTAAATGTAGTGGAGTAAAAGTATAAAGTTACATAAAATAGAAATACTCAAGTAAAGTATCTGTACCTCAAAATTGTACTTTTCTAAAATTCCACCACTGATTGCACATTTTTATAATAACGTTTGATTTATGCTCCCGTCGTTGAGGAAATGACCTTCACTATTTGTCAAGACGCCTCCATTATTGTAGTTTTAATTATATTACTCCATATATTTTCCATATGTTCTGCATGAAAAGACCCAAAACTAAAACTATAAGTGAATTTGTGCAGAAATGCTTCTGTCCTGAGCTTTTGATCCATGAACGCAGTAGATCACAGTAACATCAACACTAGAATCATCTCGTTTTGCTTTAAAATACTAACTCGGAGGTTTTTTTTGTTGTTGAAATCAAACTCAGTGTTTTTCAACACTTTTCAACAGTGAAAAGAAACGTGTTCACTGGCAGTCGAGCTCCGGCTGGACGACCCAGGGCCAGATGGCCAGCATGTCCTGGGGGCCCCGGCTGTGCACCAGCAACAGGCTCCTGTAGACGCACGGCTTGTCCCGGAACTTCTCCTCGATGTCAAACGTCCTGAAGCCGCTGTGCCTCTCCGGAGCCAGGCCTAGCTTCTTCAGACACATCCCGGTGTAGACGTCGTCGATGGGATACAAGACGACCTGCCGGGACGCGTTGTGGAGACGCAGCGCCACCTCCCCGGAGTACAGATACCCTCCGCCGCCAGCGTACGGCGGGTACCGTCCCACGAACACGCTCTCCGGGACAAAGTACTTGAGCTTCTGGTTCCGGTGCGGCCCGGCGTCGCTGATAACGTCCCCTATGAACAGATCCTTGGCCCTGGAGTCCGACAGGCCCTCCAGGAGCTCGATGATCCGCAGAGTGTTGACGAAGACGTCGTCGTCCCCCTTGAGGACGAAGCGGGCCTGGGGGCAGCTCTGGCTGAACCACTCCAGGAAGAGGACCTCCTTCAGGGTGAGGTTGTAGAAGGTGTCCCTGTAGTCCCACTGGAGCAGGTCTTTGTGGAGCTCCGCCTCATGGCCCAGCATCCCCAGCAGGTCTGGGAAGTGGTCCAAAGGCAGCGTGCTGCCCAGCAGGAACACCGTCACCACCGTGCGGTTGGCCACGACGCCTGCCCGGCCCCACGTCTCCCGGATGGCCTGCCGCCGGTCAAAGTGCGGGATGAGAGACTTGACCGCCAGCAGCAGGAAAGGTTTCTCGTCACAAACGTGAGGCTGGTTGATCAGCATGGGGTACGTCCTGCAGCGCATGTGCAGCAGGAAGTCCTGGAAGCGCTGCGGCAGCTTGCTGTAGTCTGAAACCTGCGTGGGGACTCTGTAGTCTGGCTCACAGGGGTCGAGCGGCCCCGTGTCGTTCAGCCAGTCCGGCAGCTTGGCGAGGGACTCACCGCCGCTGATGACGGGGTTGTGGAGGAAGTCCAGGCGCTGCTGCTCCCTGTTCCAGAAGGTTCTGCTCTGCTCCTGCTTGCGCCAGAACCTCTTGAAGGGGATGCGGACCTTGTGGCGGCCGCTCCGGTCGCGCCCGAGGCTCCAAGACACGCCCACCAGCACGCAGATGAAGACATTGAGCATCATCGTCACGCAGAGCACCCTGACCTTCCTGCGGGCCAGCGGCATGGTGCCCCCCCTCTGCAGGTCAACACAGAACAACAACGTGAGAAAGTGAGATGAGATCAACAGGAGGCAGACCTGCAGAACCAGGACTTACAACAGAGCCGCCCGGGTACAGAGGGACGTTTGGAAACATGACGCAGCTCAGTCAGAGAATAAATCTGGAGGAATCTGGTGGAGCAGGTCAACAGGAAGCTTGATTTCACCCCCGTTTGGTTTCAGAGCTCAGAGCAGCTGCACACAAGACCTCAACTTAATCTGTAATGCTGCCAGAACAGGCCCAGGACCAGCCCTCCTTCAGCCCTCCTCCTCCTCAGACACGAATCACACGTTTCCAATTCAGCTGTGCACATGATGCCACTTTACTGGCTGCAGCCTTTGTCATTGTACACAGACACACACACACACACACACACACACACACACACACACAGACACACAGACACACAGACACACAGACACACAGACACACACACACAGACACACAGACAGACACACACACACACACACACAGACACACAAACACACACACACAGACACACAGACACAGACACAAACACACACACACACACACACACACACACACACACACAGACACACACAGACACACACACACAGACACACACACACACACAAACACACACACACACAGACACACACACACACGGGTGGAGCACACCCATTTTAATAACCGTCAACATGAGGTTAATGATGCAGCTGCTAAACAAGTTTTTCAGCTTCTTAAACACATGAAGAAAGTTTTACTGTACTCTGTTGACATTAACAGATAAACCACCTGATGTCACTGTTGTCACTAAATAACTGCCCGATCTCTTTGTTTGAGATATATATTTCCAGTGAGATTAATATCACTAAGATAAAAAAATACAACATAATATTATTAACTATATCCTAGAGAGAAAACATCTGTTTTTCAGTTCCGCTTGTGTGTTTTTATCAGTTTTTCAGCAAGATTATATGAAAACTACTGGTCCGATTTTCATCAAACTCGTTGCAGGCTGCAGCCTGAGCCAAGGAGAGACCAGCATGATGGGGCATTTGTGTTGCGGAATTATCAGAAAAAACTCACTTAATCCATCCCATACCTCACTGTCAACCTGTTTACTCTCTGACATTATGTATGTCTGGTTTTTGCACCTTATTAATAACTTTTTATTGTTTATATGTTTGTTTAATTTTACATAGAAAGGTGAAATAAAATTGGAAATAATCATTTTAGAAATTTTAGAAAATAAATAAATGACTCAATGAATAAATGAATATGCCATTAAATGTGCCAAAATTATATTTATACATAAATACATCAATTTAAACAGAAATATATATATATATACATAAAGATACATTTTAGAAGGTTGGATTCCAAAATAATTTCAAAAAGAAATAACTAAATATATAAATGACCAAAAGTATATTTATACATTAATAAATGAAATGCTAAATATATTAAATTAAATAAAAAATAATAATATTATATAATATATAATAAATAAAAAATAAATGGGACATTTATTTTTGGAAAGATACTTTTTTAGAAAGTTGTATTCCAAAAAAGATGATTCAATATATAAATTAATATGCCATTAAATGTACAATATATATATATATATATATATATATATATATATATATATATAAATAATAAGCATGAACTTCAAAAAATACATGTAAAAACAAATGCTTAATATATCAAATAAATGAAACATAAATGCAAAAAAATAAAACAATTAAAAAAATATGAAGGGTATAAATATAATTAAATTGGTGGAATTAATACAAAGATAAATAAAGAAAATTAAATAGAAATATGAAGTCTTTCTTGCCAAACAGCTGCACGAAGTTTCAGTTTCTCTAATGATTGATCTGCTCTCCTTGAGGTCACGTGTTGCTTTTAGTTACAGGTAATTTGTTTAGAAAAAAAATTGATATTGAGTTGAAATTGAGTTGAGAAGAAAAGTGATAATAACCAGCAGCTTAAAGTAACACAGCTCTAAATCCATCCTTACTTTATGATATTCAGTTTCTATTAGAGATGTTGATTCAACTTTATGGCCATTTTTCAGTAACTGAGAACATTTACTGTGAGTTATTCTTTAGTTTGTTTTAGTATTTATTGTTTCTTAACACATCTCAGAGGGACATAATGTACTTTTTACATTACTATATTTATACATTAATTTGATCAATAACTTTAGTTACTTTGCATATTAAAATGATTGATAAACAGTAGTGGAAAAAGTATTCAGATCTCTTACTTCAGTAAAAGTACTAATACCACACAAACCTCCATTTAAGGATGAAGCCAGCACTTGTTGAACATGCATTTCTCTTTGAAAGCCTGAGGAAAATGGGTCGTTCAAGACATAGTTCAGAAGAACAGCGTACTTTGATTAAAAAGTTGATTGCAGAGGGGAAAACTTATAAAGAGGTGCAAACAATTATAGGCTGTTCATCTAAAATGACCTCCAATGCTTTAAAATGGAGAGCAAAACCAGAGACACATGGTAGAAAACGGAAGACAACCATCAAAATGGATGGAAGAATAAGCAGAATGGCAAAGGCTCAGCCAATGATCAGCTCCAGGATGATCAAAGACAGTCTGCAGTTACCTGGAAGTGCTGTGACAGTTAGAAGACGTCTGTGTGAAGCTAATCTATTTACAAGAATCCCCCGCAAAGTCCCTCTGTTAGAAAAAGGCATGTGCAGAAGAGATTACAATCTGCCAAAGAACACATCAACTGGCCTAAAGAGAAATGGAGGAACATTTTGTGGACTGATGAGAGTAAAATTGTTCTTTTTGGGTCCAAGGGCCGCAGACAGTTTGTGAGACGAGCCCCAAACTCTGAATTCAAGCTACAGTACACAGTGAAGACAGTGAAGCATCATGATATGGGCATGTTTCTCCTACTATGGTGTTGGGCCTATTTATCACATACCAGGGATCATGGATCAGTTTATGTCAAAATACTTGAAGAGGTCATGTTGCCTTATGCTGAAGAGGACATGCCCTTGAAATGGGTGTTTCAACAAGACAATGACCCCAAACACACTAGTAAACCAGCAAAATCTTGGCTCCAAACCAACAACATTGATGTTATGGAGTGGACCTTAATCCAATTGAGAACTTGTGGGGTGACATCAAAAATGCTGTTTCTGAAGCAAAACAAAGAAATATAAATGAATTGTGGAATGTTGTTAGAGAATCTTGGAGTGGAATAACAGCTGAAAGGTTCCACAAGTTGGTTGACTCCATGCCACTCAGATGTGAAGCAGTTATAAAAAACTGTGGTCATACAACTAAATATTAGTTTAGTGATTCACAGGATTGCTAAATCCTAGAAACAAAAACGTTTGTACAAAATAGTTTTGTGTTTGTAAAGTCAACGGCAGACACTGCTATTTTTTGAACACGCCCCTTTCAACTAATTGCCCAATTGCACAGCCTTAAGAGCTGCATATCATGAATGCTGGGTCTTGTTGGTTTTCTGAGAATCTACTGCACCTACTGGTACCTTGTTTGCCACGTAGCAATAAAAGATATACTAAAAACCTGGATTAATCTGGTTAGTCACATTGGACTGCTATTATTTTGAACACTACTGTATTTATTCATACTTTACTTGTATTTCCATCTTATGGAACTTGATACTTTTACTTTTTTACTTATGTAGCTGCCAGCTGTAGTTACTTTTCAGGTCGAGATTTAACATAAAAACATTTTTTTTTAACAAATTAAACCTCATAACAGCATATTTAGCAGTTAAAATGAGCTCTACCTGCTGACATAAATGCATCAATAATAATGAATTTAATAACATATAAATCAATCTGCTTAACGAGCACTTTTACTTCTGTACTTTAAGTTCATTGAGATGCTGATACTTTAGTGCCTTTTTTGTCTATTGCTCATTTTTGAGGAGTAAATTAACACCAGGACAGTTTTCATGTGTTGTTGGTTGTATTTTACCTGTGACAGGTGAGCAGCTGGTCGGTCAGATCTCTGCTGGTCTCGTGGGGACAAGCTGCAGGCTGCAGAACGACGAGGTTTCTGTTCCTGCACACATCTGGAGTTATTATAAATGTATTATTATAAATACATATGATACATAAAATACAGCAATAAATAAAGTAATACATAAATATTTTAATAAATAAATACATTTAAAAATACATGCTAAACATATACAATAAAATAAATACAATAAAAGGGAAAATAAAATTGGAATGTACATTTTAGAAATAATAAATAAATGACTCAATATATAAATCAATATGCAATTAAATGTACCAAATATATATATATTAACAAATTAATTGAAAAAGAAATGCTAAATATATAAAATATAATTTAAAAATACAATATTAAATAAATACATATATGGGAATTTTTCTTTGAAAGATACATTTTAGAAAGTTGTATTCCAAAATAATAATAAAAAAATGCCATTAAATGTACCAAAAATACATTTATACATTAATTGAAAAAGTAATGCTGAATATCTTAAATAAATAATAAAATAAAATAAAAAATAAAAAAATGAATCATTTTTGTACAGATACATTTTTGAAAGTTGTATTCCGAAATAATAAAAAAAGAAATGACCCAATATGTGCCATTAAATGTACCAACAATACTTGTAAAAATAAATGACTAGGCATAGAGGAATATTTATAAAAATAATAATAAATAAATGTGAAAATAAATGCTTAATATATATGTTGTATTCTATAATAATAAATAAATAATTTAATATACATACATTAATCAGCCATTAAATGTGCCAAAAATTAAGGTAAAAAATAAATGTAGGCATTAATTTATAAATATGCTACAGGAATAAATACATTTAGAAATTAATAACTAAAAAACAATTAAATACTAAATATATTAAATGAAATAAAAAAATGAAATCAGTAATTAATAAATACATAAAAAAAGAAATGCTACATATACTAAATAAATACATGAATGCAAGAAGAAAATTCAAACCCTGATATGAAATTATGTCACATTTTATGACTTAATTATGTGACATGTTATCTCTTAATGCGTACATTTATCTAAAAAATATTTTTGGCATGGTTTTCTGACACATTAATAAACTGTATTTATTAATAACAATAACATTTTTTTATTTCATTTTTATCAGTTCTCAATAAAACACTATTTTGACACACTCGAAATATAAACTTGAATACAATTTGAATACTCATGTGACTTACAAAAATGAATGTAGGCATTAATTGATAAATATGCTTCAGGAATAATTACATTTAAAAATGAATAACTAAAAAACAATGACATTTCAAATAAATTAAATAAAAAATGCAAAAAGAAACAGAAGAGTCATTAATAAATACATTAAAAAAAATACATGCGACATATATTAAATTAATTAATTAATGCAAGAAGAGAATTCAGACCTTGATATGAAATTATGTCACATTTTATGACTTAATTTAATACGTACACTTACTTTGCGTATTCATTAGACATTTTTTGGACATTTTAATTAACTGTATTTACCAGGATAATAACAATATTTTTTTTTTATTACATTTTTGCTGAGTTCTCAATCAAACACTGACACACTCAGACTAGAAATATTAACTTGAATAAAATTTGAATACTCATGTGACGTACTAGTCTTTTGAATTTGTACTTCTTACTTAGATTCAAACACTGAAAAACAACAGAAACATCCAGCACCATGCAGAGCACACTGACCGTTCAGTCTGTCAGAAGAGATTCAATGCTGCAGTTTAAAGTCAGTAAACTGAGTCAAACTCCTTCCAGTCCGGCTGCTCCCTTCCTTGTTGTGCAATAAAATGCGGATCAACAAGCTGCAGCCTAACAAGCTGCAGCTTCAGGAGGCGAATTAACAATGAAACCTGAGCTCAAGTCTCACGCATGGACGTGAAAAGTCACGTTTCCACTGACAGGTAAAGAAAAACACGTGTGCGCAGAGACTCCGCCCCCAGCCCGCTGAGCCGGAGCTGTCAGCGCGCTGAAATGTTTTTTTACAGCTTACCAGAATAATCAATAAATAATAAATAAGTCGATATTTGAATTAATATACCATTAAATGACCCCCAAAATAAATGGATGCATTAAATAAGACAATTGGTATGATAGATAAATAAATAAATAAAACTGATGCATAAATAAATGTAGAATGTGGTTGTTAAATTGGAAAGTGAATAAATTTTGTATTTCCGAAATAATAAATTAATAAGTCAATATATAAATTAATATGCCATTAAATGCACCACCAAAATAGATAAAAAAAATAAATAAATAAATGGATGGATCAAATAAGATAAGATAAAGCTTTTCCCCCCTAATTGCTGTGATAATCAAATACAATTTATACATAAATAAATATAAAATTGGGGCAATAAAATGTGGTTGTTAAATTGGAAAATAAAAACATATTCTTATTCCAAAATAATATGTAAATAATAAATGAGTCGATATATAAATTAATATGCCATTAAATGCACCCCCCAAATTGTTATGATAAAGAAATAAAAATGATATAGAAATAAATATGAAATTGGGGCAATAAAATGTGGTCATTAAATTAGAAAGTGAATGAATATAATTCTGTATTCTTAAGTAATAAATGAAATGTAGGCCAAAATGTAGGTTAAAAAAAAGGAAGAATTAATTGATAAATATGCTACAGGAATAAGGGAATTTAGAAATTAATAACTAAAATAAATTAAATTCTAAATATATTAAATGAAATAAAATAATGCAAAAACAAACATAAAACAGAAACTAATAAATACATTTAAAAATAAATGTGACATGTATCATATGAATACATTAATGCAAGGAGAAAATTCAAACCCTGATATGAACTTGTATCACATTTAATTAATTAATGTCATAAACATTTATTTTTAATACTACAGTACAGTTATTGAGATTGATTTACTGTATTTACCAAGTAATTTATTTATTTTAAGCAAACTGTATTTTACTTGAGGAAAAAGTATAATATTTATATATAAATTGATGCATCAATTATTTTTATTATTATGATAAATAAAATATATAATGCAGAAATAAAAAAAAATAAAAAAATCCATTAATAATATAAAAGCCATTAAATGTAGGTAAAAAAAATAAATACAGGCATTAATTGATAAATGGAAAAATATGCTATGGGAATAAATACATTTAGAAATTATAAATCAAAAATAAATTAAATTCTAAATATACTAAATAAAAGAATAAATGCAAAAAGAAACATAATTTAAAATATAAAAAATATTAGAAATTAATTTATTAATCTCTATCATTTTTTTATTATTTAAAAAATGCTATATATTAAATAAAAATGTAAACCCTAATATGAACTCATGTCAAGTTTTTTTTTACTTAATGCAAACATTTATTTTAAATATTGCATTTTGGTACAGTTATTGACATTAATTTAATATTTACCAAGTCATTTATTTTATTTTGGCAAAGTATTAGTACTTCAGGAAAAAGTATAATATTTACCTGTGAAATGTAACGGAGTAGAAATTAAAAGTTGCATAAAATGGAAATAATCACATAAAGTACACGTACCTTGGATTTGTACTTGAGTAAAACGTCTTAGATTTCTCTGAGCAGATTTAAAGCCTGCAGTGAGAATTTAAACACTTCCTTATTCTCATAAAAGGTTAAAAGTTAACTGCTAGCCTCATTGTGAAACTACAGCAGTGAAACAAAGTGTCAGTAAATGAGATTTATTACAAAACTTAGTACAAAAGCAAGTAAATATTTACATGATGCAGTTTTTCCACTTTATTAATAAAACTTCAGAAGTGGACAAACAGAAATATCTGTGAAGCTTCACCTCACAAACACTGACAAGATCTGGTTATATCATAAACAACTCAAGAAATGATCAATTACTATTATTTTACTGTTACAAACAACAGAGAAAAAAGTCACCACTCACCTGGAATCAGATTTAGTTGAGTCGCTGCAGCTATAAACCATCAAAACTCAATTAGAATCTGTGCAAAAACTTTTTTTTGAATAAACATTCGGTCAGAAAGTTTCTTCAAGGCAAAAACAGGAAACACTTAAAGAATAAAACTGAGCTTCGTTTCAGTTTAAATTCAGACACTGTAGAGAACTGAAGAAAAATAAAGTATTTATACAAATAAAGAATTTTACATAAACTTTTCAACATAATTGGCACAAAATCTGTGTGGAGGAAAATTTCATAACCAGTTTATCACAATAATTAGCGAACATGAACCCTCTAAACCTCGAGCAGTTTCAGAATAAAATGTATATATAAAATATTTTCCAAGTGCGGACAAGTGTCATGAATGCGACCAAAGAAGACGTAAAAAGACAAGTTGACAAAAAAAGACACAAAATAACAAAAAGATGTAAATTGTCCAAAAAAAGACATAAATTGATTTAAAAAAAAGACACAAATTGATTAAAAAGACATAAAATCACTAAAAAAGACGTGAAATCTATATATGAACTCTATGGAATCAGCACAATCAGAACAAGTCAAACATGTCTTAGTGCAGAATAACTTAGTTAGAATGACAGAAATCAGAAAAATAACCTTAATTTATCTGATAAATAATTTTAAAAATTTGGAATAAAACTGAATTTATATATAAACACTTTTCAGAGTGCCCACACGTGTCACAAATGCTTTTTTTCCACATATTTATTTTCATTAATAGTTTCATTCTTATTGTATTGTCTTCTCTCATATTAATGGACCAAACAGCCTCATAGTTTTTGTGCACATTTATGACTTTATTCTCAAGAAAAAAACGACTTTATTGGCAGTTTTGTTTCGTCACTGACTGCTGACTCCTCGTTTCTCTGAACCGGCCGGTAGGGCTGCAAGGTTTGCACAAAAAACAAACAGGCATTTCCAGGCAAGAAACAAGTCTCACTCTGGTTGAGATCTTCACTCTGCTGAGAGTCGTTTCTGCAGCTGGAACACAAAGGAATTTACTCACTCTTCTTTGAAATGATGCTCATGTATCTTGTACAGTTTGTCCTTTCTGAGTCTGTCTGAAGGAGCAGAAACCATGTGGGATCACAGATCTGCAGCTTCAGACGGCGTCTCTCCGTTCCTCTCGGTTGTTTACGTGCGGTGAACGACCCTGTCGATGCTCTCCTGGATATCAGACATCTTCTTCAGCACCTGGTTCACTTTGGTCTCATCGAACTCCAGACAAACAAACTCTGAGTCCTGAAAGACAAAGAGAAGAAGACTTTATCATTATTATTATCATTATTATTATTATTTTAACATTATTATAAGCTTTGAGTTTTAAGTGGTTTCAGTGTGAGGCGGTTTGGTCCAGAGTAAAACATTTTGCATATTAAAATAGCTTTTTGTTGCAGCACTGTGGTTGTCCACACCATATTTAACACAAAAATAATCTGTTTATCATAGAAAGAATCTATAAATGTTTTAAACTTTCCTACAGTGCCTGAACATATCATCGGATATGAAAGTTACCGTTAAAAAAAGTGACCAAACTTGTGTTAAAATGTTGATATTTGTGTCAGAATCTCTTTATTCTACATGTGTCATTTAAAATAAAGCATTTGCACTAACCAGATCCTGTTAAAAACATTAAATTCTGCTCCTCAGAGACACTGTGAAGACATGATTGATTCTGCTGAGACCAACGGTCACGTGACAAATATTCACTGAAAATCTGTTTACACAGAGCAGAGAGGAGAGTACAGGAGAGGCTGTTTACACAGAGCAGAGAGGAGGGGACGGGAGAGGCTGTTTACACAGAGCAGAGAGGAGAGGACAGGAGAGGCTGTTTACACAGAGCAGAGAGGAGAGGACGGGAGAGGCTGTTTACACAGAGCAGAGAGGAGAGGACAGGAGAGGTTTATATAGATTTTATATATTGCAATGAAATACAAGGACGCAGAGAGGAAAATGTACAAAAACGCTCTGAAGTAAATAGAAACATTTCGGCCTCATTTCCAGTGAAGGACATCGTCTCGTCTCCACTGGGATCAAAGACTTTAAGGACACCTTGATGTTAAACGTCACATCGCCAACCTACTTCTGCAGCCGTCTGATGGCTATAATTAGACTGAAATGAAATGATACCGTGTGTGTGTGTGTGTGTGTGTGTGTGTGTGTGTGTGTGTGTTACTGTAGTACAGTATAATACAGCAGAGTGACAGCATGCAGCTGCAGTCTGCTGACCTGTTTTCTCTGAGCTCCAGACTTGGTCAGACTCACAGAAGACAGATTTTGGCAAATATTTACTAAACACAATTTCCCAGACTTTAGGAAATATTATTTATTTATTATAATTATTTCCTTTTATTAAATGTGTCCATTAACAGGGGATCTGTTAAAAAAAACAACCCAATATTCAACATACATTTTTTGGGTAAAAAAAGGTAAGAAATTAATTATATATACAATATAATAATAATAATAATAATAATAATAATAAACAAAATTATATGAAATACATGGTCACCTATAAAGTTGGAATAAAATATAATTTACCTCTTGTGACAATGTGATTTATTCTTGACAGACAAAGTGTAGATCTTTCTTTTTTTCCCCAACTTAAATTTAATTCATTATTAATTATTATTATTATTATTATTTCAAATTGTTTGCTGCCATTTCCTTTTTCATCTCCACATCTTCTTCTTATCCATTCATAACAAATTGACATCATAGCAGACTATCTGATAAAATATTGTAAATAAAATATTGTTGTCCAAATAATCAATAAAAATCGAAATCAAATCACGGTGTAACTTGTGAATATTATTATAGTTATTATTATTATTATTATTATTAGCAGCATTGATGATGTCCCCGTTTTTTTTCTCTCTTATTTAAAAAAAAAAAGTTTTTGTATATTTAATAGTTTTGTCTTTTTCCTACTTAAATTTAGGCAAGGCAAGTTTATTTATATAGCACAATTCGGACACAGGGACATTCAAAGTGCTTTACAGGGGCAAGATTAAAATACATAAAACATATTAGAAGACATTTAAAAGCGAATTTAAAAAAAAAAAAAAAAAAGTGAATGAATAAAACATTTAAGAGCGAATGAATAAAAATTACAGGTTAAAATGGAAACAGTAAAGTCTTCAGACTTGATTTAAAAGAGCTGAGAGTTGCAGCAGACCTCAAGTTCTCTGGGAGTTTGTTCCAGAGATTTGGTGCATAAAAACTAAACTTTACTGAATTATTTCTCATTGTTTTCTGCCATTTCCTTATTCATCCGCAAAATTTTATTTTTCTTTCTCCCTTCTTCTCATCCATTAAACACACACAACTAACGTAGCCCTGCTGGATTATTGTGCCTGTTTGTTATTGTTTTGTCTTTTTTTTGGTCTTTTATTTAAAATTAAAAAAGAAACCAGCTGAGTACAGACGAACTGACAGCAGGAGCCACGAGAGCTTCTGATCACACACACACACACACACACACACACACACACACACACACACAAATGAATAATCTACACGGGACAGCTGGGCCGATGGCGTCGCAGAGCAAATGTCATTTTCCCATCAAGTGAAATGAAAATCCAAACATTTGGCAATAAAAAGACCAATACCAAACTACTTCACTTCCAGCATTTACATCATTTATTTCCTCTTTAAACTGTCTTTTAGAGTCTAACCAGGAACTGTTTGGCCCTAACCTCAGAGAAGAGCTGACGGAGCACAAATTCAACCAAAATGAAGCTTTTTCTTACAACAGTGAACCTTACCATGTCCTGCAGCCGTATCATATGCATGAAAAACTGGATTTTGCATATGCATTGCATAATTATTGTAATTATAAAGTGTAAAGGATTGTTATCTTTATGCAGATTTAACTATGCCACCTCAAAAGGACTTTAGCGGGTCATGACGCACCAAAATGGATTTTGTTTTGGAATGCAGGTCAGCAGCTCTGTGATCCTCTGAGAGGGAAACGGTTTTCAGCCCAGGACCCAGATTGAGTAAATTTAGCCTCCTCATGGGACCGGAGCTCATTAAAACAGACCAATAATCCGGCCGAGGTCAGAGCCTCTAGCCCCAAAACCAACCACGTACTGCCCGTACTGACGCCAGTGTTTCCCGGAGTTTAAACAGCCACAAAAAGCACACATGTTCAAACATTCCCCTCGTTTAGTGTCAAACCAATCATCAGAAAGGATTAAGGAGGTAAACAGGAATTATCGTCGAAGTTTGAACTTTCCGACGGTCCTTGAATGAATCATTGGTTATCCTCTCCTCTCTGCTCTGTGTAAACAGATAGCAGTCATTCATGGTTATAGTGTAAACAGCTTTCTGTTGGAAATTTCAAATGGAACTAAATTGATGAAATTTCACTATTTTTGGTCATTTCTCCTGCCAAAAGTGTAGGCAACCGTAGAATATCTGAAGATAATTCCTGTTTCTTGCTTTGATAAATAGTTTAATAAAACGTTTCTGTTTCAAAAAGTGACCAAACTTGTATTAAATGTTGATATTTGTGT